>NW_026068143.1:302874-340155 GCF_014885135.2 Alexandromys fortis | reverse complement strand
TCTAGTAAGGTGAGCATCCACGAAACTGCCTAGGCTCCCACGAAACCAATAGGTCCAGTAGAATCAAAAACCCGTTGCCATTGTTCTTGAGGTCTCAGTAGTCCTCCTTGTCCGCTATGTTCAGCGAGACCAGTTTTGACCCAGGCTTTTTCAGACCCAGGCCAGCTGGCCTTGGTGAGTTCCTGATAGAACATCCCAGAGGGCAACTTTTTGAAGTCAGTTCTTTTCTACCATGTGAGTCTTAAGGATGGAACTCTGTCAGGGTTGGTGCAGGTACCTCCATCTGCTGAGCTAACTTGTTGGATTCCCCTTTACCGTTTGAGACAAGGTTTTTCATGGAACATGGAGCATGTCAATTTGGCTAGTCTTGATAGCCAGTATGACGTAGAAATTGTCCTCTTTTTGCCTCCCAACTCTGGGATGGCAGCCATACACTGCCCTGCCTGTTGTTTTATATGGGTGCTGGGATTTAACTAAGGCCCACAGACTGGTCCAACAAGCATTTTATCGACTGAGACATTTTCCCTGTCTTTATTTGTGACCTTTTACAAATATATTTTTGATTAATTTTCTCTTTAGATTCATTCATTTATCCATCCTTCTCATGGAGGCTTCCTGAGTTCTCTGTTAGGTGTGCTCATGGTTCACTGCAGAAAACTGATAGAGACTCAAATTCAAAATCATGTACAGGAAGGTAGATGAAGTATTTTTCTAGATTTAGTACTCTTTATGACAGTTAATATCACGACAAAAAGTTTAATATATATGTATATGTATATACACATGTGTTAATCTTATACATCTCATACCTTAAGAAAAACTGTTAGAGTCAATATATAACCAAAGGATTATGAGATTAGTGGCAACTAAAGAGTTCTTGCAGTTTTGTTTTTCTTCTGTCCCGTATCACTTATCCACTGAGGCATCTCTCCAACCTTAACTTTGCTTTTTAAAATGCAGAATCTCACCCTGTAGAGCAGACTGGCTTTGATCTGATAGTAGTACTTTTTCCACATCCTCCTTAATCCTCAGATTACAGGTATATATTACTATGTTCAGGTAAAGGTTTGTAATCTTGTTATTACATCTGATTTCTGTTATAAATAATTTTAATAGGAGAAAACATGACTATATGACAAGTTTCTTTCCTTCCTTCTTTCCTTCTTTCCATCTCCCCTCTCTCCCTCCCCCCTTTCTCTCTTTATTTTGGTGAGGTTCAGTTAAGTGTCAATTGATTAGACATGGTTTCTTGTTGGCTATTAGCAACAAGCAGGGAAACATAAATGTGTATGTACTTAAGCACACACTATTGGTTACTCCAGGACACATTTTATTCTTATAATAGAACATTTATTTTAACAATTCTTCTCCAGTTCCCTTCACAAACTTGAGATCTTCACAGGTTTAAAGAGCAAAGCGTTAGAGACGTTAACTAGGAAGTTGCCTGAGATGTGTTCCTTTTCCTTTAACACATTCTCCTAGCCCAAAATGCCAGGACTCTTTATATAACAAAATATTTCCCATAGTTCTTATGTTCTCATTACTGTTCTTCATAAGTTGAAGCTTTTCTCTTTGAAATCCACCTTCTTTCACAGTTACTTGCCACACAGAAGCATCTTTGTTAAGTTAAAAAGTCCTTTATGAAAAAGATTCTTTTAAACTATTTCTGAAAGCTCATTCAGAAGAGCTAGTGGATGGTTCTGTTTAGTAATCATTATAGGCTTTAAAAACTGTGATCTAATGCCAAGGATTCATGCTAGAACATGAGGACAGCTTATATAAATGCCATTACCACCAGAGGAGACCACTGTGTGTTATACACGTTTTTCTTCTACCTTTCACCTTCTATTTCTTGCCATCCTTCTCGTAACTAGCTAGGAACAACTTCAGTCAGATGTCTCAAATTTATGTCACCTCAAAGGCTTGCTTTGAAATAAACTTGGCTCCCATTCAAGTGCTGGTTCCCTTTGCTCTTGGCAGTTTTTTCCATGTTTCTAATTCACATGACTGTGTCTCCATCAGCACTGCCTTTGTTTTCTTTAACAAACATTTATTGAGCATCTTCCTTGAGTGTGTTTCCATCCAAAATGTGCTCAAAGGGCTCTAATCCATGAGGTAATTGGGTTGCATTGTTGCTTCCTATGCAGTAAGTCACAAGAAGGTAATAATGGCAACCACAGTTATCTTTGATGCTGCCATTTAAAATTGTGTCGGATTCATCCTGTTCTTCCCTGTTTTGGTGAGTGAGTCCTGCCTCTTACACGTGGTGCTAAAACTACTGTGGTAATATCCCATCCTGAAAGAGCTGCAGTGGTTATATTACATGTGCTTATTTTAGTCCTGCTCTTTATTAGCTAGCCACATGTGTTGTTTTTGTGCTTTGCATTACAACCTTTGATGAACATTGCCTGTCCTAGTCATCTTGTATCTGATTGTGTAGAAGTAGAGCCAGAGACAGGGATTTGGTTTCATATGGAGGGAGGAGAAAGCAAAAGAACCTGGAAAACATGCTGCTTGTAAAGTCTAGATGTGCTCTGTGCATTGAACTGTTGCTGTAGAGAATAAAGCAAACTGTAGAATTCGCCCCATTGGGTGGGTATAAAGTCAGTTCCTCTCCTGCTCCTCCTCTTCCCCTTTCTCTGTCTTAGTTACTGTTGTGTTGCTGGGAAGAGACACCATAATCAATGCAAACTAGAAAGCAATCAATTGGGGCTTGTTTACAGTTTAAGAGACTTAGTCCATGACAGCAAGAATCATGGTGGCAGGCAGGCAGATATATATGGTGCTGGAGCAGTAATGAAACCTCCCATCTTGGCAGCAGACAACAGGTGGAGAGAGTGAGGTCTCCTGTAGTAGGCTTTTGAAACCCCAAAGCCTACCCCTCGTTCCACACCTTCTCCAATAAGGCCACACTCCATAATCTACCAACTGCTGAACCATTTAGGTATATGAGACTATGGAAACCATTCTCATTCAAACCATCACATTCTCCTGCTAAGGGATGGGGCAGGGTCTCACTCTCTAGCTCAGACTAGCCTTGTACTTGTGACATGCTCATTATTCAGGTACATGGGAGGCAGGAGTGTCAGGCGTTCAAGATTATTTTCATCTGTCTGGTCAGTCTATAACATATGGAACACTATCTCAATTAACAACAACAAAAAATAGAAAAGAAGAGAGAGGGGGAGAGAAAGAGAGGGAATGAAAGAGAGACATGAAAGAGAGGAGAGAGAATATGAACGTCACTGCACATTAGAAGATAACTTTCTGGGAGCTGTGGTTGTGACAGCTGAGGGCAATTCTTCAGCTAAAGGGGGACAGCTGGGATGCTTTTAGAAGCCAACTGCTTAGCAGCTGTAAGATGGACACTCAGCTGTGATGTGGGTGGAATACTAACAGAGCTGTCTTTATCAGGCCTTTTCAGACTTTCACACAGCCACCCGGAGAGTTTGCTAAACAGATTTCAGAGGGGGAGAGAGAGAAAGGCTTTAGAATTTCTTTGGTTTCTCCACTGTGAAGCATGAGAATATATATATTATGCACAAGTTTCAGGTGCTGTTGCTTCGCGCCCTTGGATCACAGTTTAAGAAACACGGCTTTGTACAGGTCTTCTGCTCATAGTGGGCATCCAACAAATGCTCCCAAGATTAAGTGGATACCATGTGGGGTTGTCAGATAAAATATGTGTCCAGCTAAATTTGTTGTAAATTCACATAAATAGGGAACGATTTTAGTATAAATATGTCCTAAAGATTGCTTGAAACAAAAAATTTTGTCATGAAGCCTCCATTTAAATCTAAACAAATTTGCTACATTTGATGACTCTAATTCTTCTTCTTCCATCTATGCGACTGTAATAAACATGTTGCAAGTGTCACAAGATGGCTACTCCTGACGAAAATAAAAGTGAGAATACCAGGCATGGTAGCACACAGCTTTAAAGCCAGCAGCACTCAGGTGGCAGAGGCAAGAGGATATCTGAGTTCAAGATCACATAGCAAATTCCAGTGAGACCCTGTCCAGAAAAAAAAAAAAAAAAAAAACTAAAAATCAACTAGGAAAACTGAAAGTGGCAAGAAAAGATCAGTATACAAGCCATAACAAGGGAGAGAGGAGAGTTGAGATTTATTTGAGGATATGGAACCCTTCTGAATATGGAATTGTGAGTCCAGCTTCAATGTCATGCACCTAGTAGCATAAACTAACTTAGGGAGGTATGTGCTTGTTCCCCAATTCAGAACAGAAGCCTGAGAAAATCCCCTGAACTTACTCTGCTTTCCAGAATAACTAAGTGGCCTGGAGGTTGCCCCTTTATCTTAACAGGTGAAAAGCTGATTACAAAGAAATGCCCACGATTATCTCTAGACCCCAAACATAAGAGAACACAGGGCAAACTGCTGCCTTCAAAATAGAGCAGTTAGACCTCTATAGAGAACCTCTCTTTGCCACAGCAGAAACCCATGACCAGGAACCTTCCTGGAAAATTGTGCCAGGGTTTGGAATTGTCTACTGTTATTGATGTACAGAGGAAGGGATCAGTGGGTCGGACTCTAAGAGCGGAACACTCTAGGATGATTAGGCATCGTGCCAAGCTGGGTATCCTTGAACTTGGGGAGGCTGAGGTATGTGGATCCCTTGAGCCCTGGAATTGGATACCAGGCTAAGGAACATAGCAGGACTCTGTCTCAAAACAGAATCTCTTGGAGGGGCCTAGTTTGGTGTGTGTGTGTGTGTGTGTGTGTGTGTGTGTGTGTGTGCACAGTTCTGTGAATTTTGCCTATAGGATCTTCATCTGGTTCTGGCAGTGGCTACTGGAAAAAAAATCCCCCTGTACTTCTAAGAGGGGAAGAGCAAAAGAAAAAGTTCATTTAGTCTTTATAGCCAGTCTAATCTCCTGGGGATTTATCAAAGAGCAGCTGACCTGAGGCAAGGGAAATTCACAACTCCGGCTCACTCTAGCTGTCTTAATGCCACTTTTCCAGGTTGGGGAGGATTGAGAAGCACTTGTGATGTTGACAGTCAGAGGTAAAGGCTCCCGAGGAGCCTTTCTTCCTCAAATATCTTGCCACTACGTCAGTAAAGGTCTAGTCTCAGAAGTTTCTTGTACCCAGTAAATGACACCCACCTTCAAGGAAAGAAATGACAAGATATGAAAAAGTAGTATGCAGAGACAATATAGTATCAATCATAGTTCTAATAGAAGTGAGTCGGGGCTGGTGGTGTGGCTTACTTGCTTACTTAGAATGTTTCATGTCCTCTGTTTAATCCCCCAACACCACAAAGAAAAACAGCTCAACAATAACAAAGCAAATGCAAGCCTCCTGTCATCTGAAGACAAAGAAACAATTTAAATGCACATCACACGTGTATGGTGAATTAAAATAAGCAAATCTGGAAAAGCTACCTAACATAAGATTTCATCCCCGCTCCATACTGGACAAGCTAAAACTATGGAGTCAGAAAAATGATCAGAGTTGTCAGTATTTAGGAAGAGTGAGGGATGAAGAGTTGGAACTCAGAGGAATTTTAGAACACTATGATTTTTCTGGATGAATTTATAATGGTGGCTACATTTCATTGTGCCCTTAGCAAAAGCCCCAGAATGTAGGATGTGAGGCACCCCTGATTTTAACTTAAGTTTTGGGTGATAAGAGTGTGTCAGTGTAGATTAAACATTTGTATCAAATGCTCTTCTCTGGTCGGGGATTCTGAGACTGGGGAAGACTGCGTATGTAATATTGGGCTCAATGAATAATGTTGATAGCTAAGAACATAATACCATATTAAAAACAAAATCTATACTGACTCTAGAGATGGACCTACCTGGGTGCAGTGAAGAAACGAATCAAAGAAAAATACAGATGTATACATAGAGTGCTGGGATTGGGTGGTCTGATTTTCTTCTTGAGAAACCATGGTGCCTTAGAAGCTCACCATATTTTTTATACAGATATGCACAAAGAAGTAGGCTTGTTGCATACAACTGAACAGAGAGGCAGAGTTATTATATACAATTACACAAGGAGACAGGGTTTATGGCACATAGTGGAATCAAGGAAGCAAGTTTAGCCAATCTAGGTAGGAGCATTCTCCGTAGGGAGTATTCTTAAGCTGTGCTGGAGGTATTCTGCATACATTCTCAGCATCTGTTCTCAGTCTTCTCTGTGCATTCCAATTAAGCCTTCTACTACTCAGCGACTTCCCCAGGCCAGTGTGAATGAATTTTTGTTAATTTGTATTAATATAACCTGGCCATTTATGTTAATACGCAACCACCTCTTCCTGTCCTTAGTATTGGACACCCTGCTAAAGCTTTTCTTTCTTGCTTTTTTTTTAAATACAGTACTTAATATACTAACTACTTAGTTATAATACTTAATATACTACAATATATTTTTTTCAACCCCTTGCTGGAATATACACTCTGTAGAGCAAGATCTTTATTTTGTTTAGTGATGTAGTGGTTAGTACAGCCTCAGGCCCATACTAAGCACTTAGTTTACATTTTTGGTTGATTGGCTGGATGGTTGGCTGGCTGGATGAAAGGATGCATAGGTAAGTTAATGCATGGTTTGTCCCCTGAGCTCCTGATTATTTATGGCTGTCTAAATTCACACATGTAATTGAGAGTTCTGGTGGTGAGGAGTTGATAGAGAGGTACAGTTGTCTGAGATCCCAGCTCCTATCAGAAGGGCTGGATTTGAGGAGGGGATTATCTACCTCTGCAGGATTTCAATGTATTAAAATCCGGCCTATCCGGGAAAAAGAAGTCTGATTGGGCCTAAGAAGGAGGGAAAGGTGCTACTTGGCTTTTGAGCTGGCAATAATAGGCCCATAACAACATATCTCTGGTAGATGGTGTTTGAGCAACAACAAGATGGCAATGCTGTTTCCACTTGTGTAAAGGCGCCTGCCTTTTGAAGTTAATTGCAATAGGTCTTGGGCAGGGATTTACTTCAGACTGAGGTCTAACTTCCTTTGGAGGATAGTTCTGATTAGCCCAGGTCAATGCTTAGTAGCCTACACTCATAGTAGGTAATTGGAAATATTTCTAAAGCCTGTGAACAATTCTCCCTTGAATTCTACACATTACCGAAGAATACCATTTTTTTTTTTTTTTGATTTGTTCTGTCTTTAACCCTTGGAATCTTTGCATGAAGGCAAAGAGAGAGATCCTGTTGGAAGTGTAGGTTGGAGAGCTGAGGGAGGGAGAGTTCATAGAGGGCAAAAGCTAGGTGAAAATGCAAGCAGGAGAAGAATTCAAAGTAGGGACACTGGAAAAGTTTGTGGGAAAGGTTTTGTGTCTTCCTTGTGATTGGAATAAATTAGTGACACAATGACTTCAATTAGCTTTGTCCTTAGCAACCGTTTGGAATGGGAACCTCCAACCAAAGGTAGGTTTTAACTGTCCGCAGTGATGCCTCCATAGAAGACACTGCTTGTCTGCAGCTGTGATTTGTGTAACTTCTGAATTTGGAAACTAAGGTGCCTCATAATATATTAAAGTTGTTATCTAACAAATTTTATGAAAGAAATTCTGAAGTTTATAAATACCTGACATTCTTCTCTTCTCTTCTCTTCTCTTCTCTTCTCTTCTCTTCTCTTCTCTTCTCTTCTCTTCTCTTCTCTTCTCTTCTCTTCTCTTCTCTTCTCTTCTCTTCCCTTCCCTTCCCTTCCCTTCCCTTCCCTTCCCTTCCCTTCCCTTCNGATGCAGGTTAAGATCCTCCCTGGTAAGCCAGCTCGTGGGCTACACAGAATATTAGAAATGGGTTAGAACAATATGTAAGAGCTAGCCAATAAGAAGCTGGAACTAGCCGGGCCAGGCAGTGTTTGAAAGAATACAGTTTCCATGTAATTATTTCTGGGCATAAGCTAGCTATGCGGGCGGCCGGGTGCCGGGGACGCAGCCCTGCTGCTCCTATTTCAACACTGGATAAAGTGCCTGTCATGCAAGTGTGAGGATCTGGGTTCAAATACCCAGACCCCAAGCAAAGTCAGGCACAGTAATACATCTATAATTTCAGTGCTCCTACAGTGAGATGGGAGATGGACATAGGTGAACCACTAGAATCAGGAAGGCCAGTTGTCATGTTGTATGCAGCAGTGAAGAACATAAAAGAGATCCTGTCTCATCCATGAAGGAAGGTTGGTACCAGAACTGAAGGTTGTCTCTGACATCCATATGTATGGATATTGATGTCCACACTCACACACTTGCACGCACAGACTAGAATAATGGTTCCCTATTAACACATTTCTCAAGATTGAGTATCTATGTATACATGCATATAAACATGCACTCATCCATACATACTTTCTCCCATGTTGTGGTGAGCATGCAACACCTGTCTGTTACAAACAGGAGGAAATATTACAGTTGCCCATGGGAATACAGGCATGTAATCCAATGCTTCACTGCTTTGCACAGGTAAACTGAACTGACCTCACAAGACATATAACACAAAACTTTGGCTTCCTTTTAGCTCCCATTTTGAAAGTGAAAATTTATTCAGACAGTTTATTATTGGTGAGGATTACACACTGTTGTGTTCTAGAGGAAATGACTTTAACTAATTATCTGCTCCTCCTGGCTATAGAACTTTCAAAATATGCACTAAAACAAGAAATAATGAATTGTTGTTACTCATAATTCTTTCTTTCCAGGAAGGACCTGTGAAAAGCTGAAGAATTATTTGTAACCCAACCCTATTAGGGTAAGCCCGGGCTATACCATCAAAGCTTACCACAAGAAGTGCATAAGGTTGTTTTAGTCTTTAGTAAATACTATTGTACCTGCTTTGCCTTATAATTTGTTTAAGTCAGAGTTTAAAAATATATTGTTGAATACTAACGAAACCATTTAGAGTAGAAGGCTTTTTATCTTTTTTTAATTGATACTTGCAAAAACGTCTAAAACTTATTGCAATGCCTTTATTTATTTTTTCCTGCCACCGACTCATAGACTATACTAAGAGAAGATGGATCAGCCTCTTCCCTGGTTAGAGACACTGGGAAGGAAATGAGCCTCAGGAATTCCTCTTCTCAGTAGGAGTCAAAGCATGCTAAGAGATGTTGCCTTCTGCCTGTGAGGAGTGCTATTTAGGATGCTGAAGACATTCATAGGAAGAAAGCACGTGTGGGTTCCTGTTTCTTTACATTTAAAAGAAAAGTGCATTGGTCCAGATGGCACTTTCATAAGATGTTCATTTCTAAGTGTGAGATACAGTGTAGGGAAAAAATATTTATCTCAGTTTTTAAAGAATCAAACTTTAAGATACTGTGCTTTAGAAAATGAACGAGAACAACTTGGCTTTAGGGGGCTTAGCCCATGGCTTTGAAGTGCCTTAAATCTCCCCAATCCCAAAGACTGTTTATAGCTGTATGCTGCTTGGTACAAACAATGTTGGTGAGAGGTTTTAAAAATTTCTCATTAAATTTTTATAAGAATGTTTGGGTTGGGAAAAGGAAGTGTCCGAACTGTGGGTGATGCCCTATCGTTGATTTATCTCAGGAATGGAGAACAGGATGCCTTCTTGGATAGTTTCTCAGAGTCTTGTATACATGAAGCCAATGACAACATGGGAAGTCACGTCAACATTCAATGGGCCTCATAAATGTTTAAATGTGGGTATGACACACTGACCTAACATCTTTAGCAGCTTTTTTCCATTTTTCCAGGCAGTGTGTGTGTGTGTGTGTGTGTGTGTGCATTTCAAATTGATGGAACTCCTTAGTCCACATAAATTTGAACAGATCACACTCATTAATAAATGTTTTTCTGTAAAGTTTTCCTTTGAAACTCATTAGAATTCAATTTAAGACAGATCTATCTCAGACTTGTTTGGACACAAGTTTGTATTCCTATTTGGAACTGCTGATGGGGAGAGAAGAGTTTGCTCAAACATTTTCAAATCTTGTTGTATAGAGAATATTTTCTCCTGTGTGCTCAGCCCACTTGGGGCTGGATGTTTTGTGGCAGTTTGTTTTGATCATGAGGAAGGTAAGATGGACTGAAGATGTGGCTTAGAGATACAGACCTTGCCCAACATTCTCGAAGTTTCAAGCTCTGTCCCCAGCCAGAGAATGAGAGGGAGGACACATGGTTGTCCCCCTTTTTAGTCTGTCTGTCTTTCTTTCTTTCTTTCTTTCTTTCTTTCTTTCTTTCTTTCTTTCTTTCTTTCTTTCTTTCTTTCTTTCTGTCTGCCTTTCTTTCTTTCTTTCTTTCTTTCTTTCTTTCTTTCTTTCTTTCTTTTTGAAACAGGACCTCATTATCTAGCCTGGCTGACCTAGAACTCTCTATGTAAAGCAGGTGGCCTGGAACTCAAAAAGACTTCTTTGCCTCTGCCTCTGAGTTCTGGGATTAAAGATTTGTGCTACCATATCTGGCTGTCAAATCTTGATATTTTATTAAAATTTTAATTTTATGCATATGCATGTTTTATGTGCATGTATGTCTGTACACCACATTTGTGATTTGTACCACCAGTGACCAGAAGAAGTTGCAGACAGTTGTCAGTTGTCATGTGGATGCTGAGAATGAAACCAGTCCTCTGGAAGTGCATGTAGCAAGTGCCCTTAATTACTGAACCATCTCTCCAGCTGCTCCCCAACATTATATTTGAAAAGAAATTTATTTTATGGGACCAGTTTTCATCCTGGTATAATATCTGCTATCAACTTAAAAGGCATATAAGCAAACTCCTTTTGAACTGTCAGAAATTTTATAACATAACTTTTTTGGGTGCTCATATTTTCATTCTCCTCAGCCCAGAATATTTTATTTCAATGTAATATATATTTATTTTTGAAACTCTTTTTTATCACCTCCTAATCTTTGCCATAATATAAACTTACATTGTAAGGGATGCTTATTTCCTGTTTCTGCTATGGCCTGCAACATTCATCAGACTCTTTTCACTGTAACCATCACCACATAATTAGTTAAAATACAGTGAATCCATTACAAAGCAATTTACTTAATAAACTTAAGATATTACCACAAATATATTTTTAGTGTGAGGAAAGGGGATTTTACTTGAGTTTCTTTTTTTTGCAAAATTAATTCATATATCTTGATGTTACTTATTGTTCAAATGAAATAAAATTCAGCATTTTTAGTAGACTTCGGTGTCAAGAAACACTGTTCATATAAAATAGTAGATGGGAATGAAATGAATTCATTTCAAACAATATTGTTGAGTACTTCCTTAATTATATACCAAAGATTGCATAATTATCTATAATAAAAGTTATAGTTATCATGACCTACCAAATGACAGCTTAGTCCCTCCTTTGATTTTGTTGAAACCAAGACATTAGAAACTACTTCTCTTTACTAAAAGAAAGCATAATTAACATAATGAAATTTCTCAATATTTCCCATGTTTTCTTGTTTTGTTTCTAGGAGTTTTGAAAACTCAATTAAACTTAGAGATTAGTTGACTTGTCTCTTTCTTTTATAAGGTGGGACAAATGAAAGTATAAAAGTTGAATGGTCAGGTATGATTTTATACATATCAAATTTAAGAAATGTTGTATATGGAAGTGCAAAAATTTGAAAGTCAATTTAAAAAAAAGACAAAACAAAGGCTGTGGATATATCTCTATTAGGAGACTGCTTGTCTTCCACGTACAAACCTCTTGGTTCCCTTCTGTCTCTGAATCACAGGCATAGTGGTGTATTTTTGTATTCTCAGCACTTGGGAGTTAGAGGCAGGAGGATTGGAAGTACCAAAGTATCCTCTCTTACATAATCAGTTAAATTTAAAGAGCAGTATGGAGGTTTGAAAGAAAATTACTCCAAAAGGGAGTGGCACTATTAATATGTGTGGCTTTGCTGGAGTAGGTATGGCCTTGTTGAAGGAAGTATGTCACTGTAGAGGTGGGTTTTGAGGTCTCCTATGCTCAAGCTATGCCCAGTGTCACATTTTACTTCCTATGCCTGTGGATAAATGAGGTAGAACGCCAAGCTCCTTCTCCAGTACCATGACTGCCTCCATGCAGCTATGCTTCTCACCATGATCATGATGAATTGAACTTCTGAAACTATAAGCCATCACAATTAAATGCTTTCCTTTATAGAAATTGCTTTGGTCATGGTGTTCCATCACAGCAATTGAAACCCTAATTAAGACGGGCAGGCACTGCATATTGATCATCTTCTTGGCTTCATTTTTTAGTATAATATTTTGAACATAGTAGTTGTTCAACATAGGGTGCTTTTTTGTTTTAAAGAGCTGAGAATTGAAACCAGGACCTTGCTACAGGTAAATGTTCAACTGTGCTCCATCTGCAGCCCAATAAATAGATTTTAAATGAGTAAGGGTGAGTATCTAGAAAGGAAGTGTATGTCTATCTTAGAGAGGCCTTAAGTAACCCCTATCTTCTGAGATCATTGGGTATTCATTCCAAACCAATTGTCTACAATTCTTTAAATTATAATATAGGGACTCTGGGGACTTACAGAATTTGTTATCTTCATAAAACAACACACATAGAGTGGTGTATATAGATCTAGACTCAATAGAACTTCTGTGTCTGCTAGCCCCTGCAGTATACACTGCAAAGCAATCAATAGCAGCAACATGAAGATATCAGGAAAATGAGACTGTGTAAAAACTAAAGGAGAAAAGAATGTGGGTACTATAGAGACCAAGCAGTAGACACAGCTGTTGACTCTAGGGAACAACAAAGCAAGAGGAGGATAAAATGAGCAATAAAAGGCCATTGAAACACACCTGTTCTAGTGGGAGACAGGCCTTGGACAGTATCTGGTTACATGCCTAGAACAATTTCCCTGTTATTTATTTTAAACTCTGAGTAATCTAGGGATAAAATTGGCCTTGGGTGAGGTATTGCTTTAGTCTTTCCTATAGGCAATATCCTTTTAGTATTGATATATATATATATATATATATATATATATATGCAGTCAATGACAAAGCACAGGAAATTTATCTTTTAAAACACAATGTTAATAATATAAGAAAGACAAAAATTATTTTGAAAGTAAACAGCCAACTCAGGTTAACTCTCCCTCTCTCCTTTCTCCTCTTTCCAGTCCCTGTTGAATTTTGCAGATAAGTTCTCAAGTGCCCAGTCTGACTTCCACATCCCTATGTAGCCACGGGTTCCCTTGAGTTTGTTTCCACCTCACGAGAGCTAGATTACAGGTGTTTATCACTATTCCCTTCTTAAATTGTAATATCCTTTGTTAAACCTTTCTTTTTTCTTTCTTTTCTTAAGTATTTGTTTTGTATGTATGGGTATTTCCCTTTCATGTATATACCTGTTGTCCGTGGAGATCATAAGAGAAATTTGGAGCCCCTGAAACTGGAGTAGCAGATGGATGTGAACAATGTGGATACTGGTAGTTGATTCCGGGTCCAGTACAAGACAAGTTCTTCTTACTCCTGCATTCTCATTCCAACCCCCCAATACTTTACTTATTACTTTTTCTTCATAGAAGAGATTATTGCTATCCCAAAATAAAATTAAACAAAAATTTAAAACCTGACCATTTTTATTTTTATTGCTAATAATGTATGCATACCTAATAGGAAGAAGACTCTTTTATAGGGATTTTATTTTTGAGATGATAATATAATTACATTCCTTTCTTTCTTCCACACTCTCACCTACACCTCTCCATGCTCTCTTTCAAGTTCATGGCCTCTATTTTTTATTAGCTGTTGTTACATAGACATATGTATATTCATATATACATAGATACTTATATGTTTTCTTTTTATACATTTGCTGTTAGATGAACTAAAGAATCTCCTAGTTGGCCTCATTCATAGTTTATTTTAGTATCTTTTATAGAATCCCCCACTGTTGTTGTTGAAGGAACCCAGGGCCATACAGATTCCAGGCAAACTCCTTTACTTAGTTAGGTTTTCAGCCCTTTAGAGACATTTATTAACTACGCTATGACAGCAGGAATATGTTGTGGCTGGTCACATTGCTTCCAATGAATGCAGTTGTCCAGATCACTTTCTCCATTTTATTCAGCCGAAGGCCTCAGCCCATAGTATCCTGCCTGTCCCATTTTGGGTGTGTATTCTCTATTCAGTTAAACATTTCCAGGAATTCTCTCACTACATTTGTGTGTATATTCTCTGTTCAGTTAAACATTTCGGGAAGTGCTCTCACATACATGGCCAGAGGTGTGTCTCCAGGATGATTTTAGATCCTGCTAAGCTTACAATTTTAACCATTACTGGCTTTATCTGGAAAAGCAAGAGAGATTCACTGAATAGCTTTCATGTTCTGAAACGACAAATATCTGATATACAGCTCCCAAATTTCCCAGAGCTTTCAGTTCTAAATGGATTGCAGGACTGAGTGAAGCTAGCCCTAGAGCAGTGCTACTTCATGCGTTGGTCCAGAGTCCTAGCTGTAGATGAGGATAGAAATAAATACTTGACTTGATGGAGGTATCAGAGATGAAAAACAAACAAATAAATAAACAGGATTTACTGACAAATTGATGACAGGGAAAGAGCTTTAACATTTAGGAGAGCTTCCAATTTTCTGGCTTGGGTACTGAGTAGATAATGGCACTTTTGACTGAATGTACATCACATAAGGAGACAAATAAATGTAGGGAAGTAGTTACAACTCTTGAATCCACTTCCTATTGTACTGGATTATTGGTACATAGGAAATATACAGGGCAGGTAAGTGATGTGTTCAGAATAAAGATGTATGAAGGTGTCACTGCACATGATTGAGAACTTGAGAAAGAATGAAATAAAGTTAAGAGTACATGCTATACCCTGAGAAACTCCAACACTGCAAGTTTGCTCAAAATGGAGAAACAAAATGCAAGGCATAATGACCTCCAACTGTAATCTCAGCACTTGGGAGATAGATGAAGCAATATCAGAAATTCAAGTTCAACCTTGAATACATAGCAGATTGAAGCTAGCCTGTGTTATATGAGACGATGGCTCAAACAAAACAGAAAGAACAAAATGGAGAAATAAGCCAGATAAATACAAGGAGGGCAAATTCTCAGAATCAGGATTAGTTTTTTCCAGAGGGGGGAAACTGAAATAGGCTACTATATTAGAAGGCTAGGGCACACTGTTTCAGCAAAGAGGGAGTGACCGTGTAAGGTCAGTTCATCATCCCATGGTGGCTCCAACTTCCCTTTTAGTTATAGGCAATAAACCCAAGAGCAAGGTGGTTTATTTTAATATACAGAACTGGGGCACATGGAAAATATGATTCTCCTTTTGAATGTAATGGAGCTTATTGAGAAATGTGCTGGGTGATTTTCCACAGTCATATGACAAACTATCTTATTTTTTTGACCAGAGAACCAGGCTTCCTAGTTTTGATTTATTAGCACACACATGAGCCAAACACACTAGAAGTCACAAAAAAGAACTCAGATTCCTTTATAAGGAAGAAATCCTACAATTAACTTATGGAGAAAATGTCCACAGGGTTACCAGTATTATTGTTTGTCAAAAAGACACAGGAGGACAATCAAAGGGTGCACCACACTGTAAAATTCACGGATTTGTGCTGGAACTGCTTGAGGTCTACGAGGTTCTGGAAGCATGAAGCCCTTTGAACCGAGGAGCACGACCTTTGAGTTCACCTAGTGTCAGATATCAAAGATGATCTTGCTTACATTACATAATAAACTGGACACTGGCTGAAAAGCTTAAGCAGAAAACGGCCTAGAACTTCTGTGCCTAAGACAAACAAATGAACAGAACAGGAAGTTTGTAGAAGGAATGACAGAAAAATATAAAGGAGGGTGAATGGAAACAAACTGTTGGTTACTTTGAATTTTATCCCAACAATGAATTTAACTACTATAGATCTTATTTCAGAAAACCGAGTCTCTTTTTAGAAAGATTGCACGTTGTATACATTTCTAAGCTCATGATATTAATAAATCTTGGAAAGACAGAAGAAGGGAGGGAGAGTCGGGCAGGGGGAAGAATGAGAATGAGAGTCTAAGAAACGGACTCTGTGTCTGTCTGACAGCCACTGGATGAAATCACAAAGAAAACACTGGCAAAAGATCAGGCCTCCTGGAATCCATTAAATACAAAGGCGGAAGCAGACTAAACGCTGGTTACAGCTCAGCATGCTACATCCAGCGCTGAGCAGAGCTGTTTAAGGCTAAGCAGATCCAGCAATAAACTTTCATCATCAGCATTCATAAAATAACAAGAACAGAAGTTTGCTAGGTCACAGAACAACTGCTGCTGTTACCACAGGGCCTAGCACATGCCAGACAAGCCCTCTAGAGCCGAGCTGCAGCCTCAGCCTCCATGTGTCTGTCTTAACCAGAAACAAAGATGTCTGTGGGACGTGCAGCGAGCTCTCAGTTTTGGTCTTGCAAGTTTGCATGGTGCCTCCAGGGAACCACTAGTCCTTGTGGCAGTTTTTGATGGTGTACTCAAAAGAAAGAGGGTCCTTCCAGTTTACTTAAGCTTGGACTTAGAACACAAATTTGTGTTAGCCTGCAGTGGAACTCATGTCCCCCTTGCTGGCCTCTGTTGGTAGATCAACTCAATAGACAAGTGCTTTATGTTAGATTGACAGTTGGTATAGCCTGTGATAGACAAAGTTACAGAGATTATGTACAGATCAGATAGACAAGGTGTTGAACACAAGAAGTAAGCTAATAGAATAAACAGGTTGCTACAGAGGCTTGGATAACCTAGGAAAATGACTTCTGATGTTTTTAGAAAACATTGCATTTTAATAATTTTCCGAGAATTTCACATAGTATATTTTGATCATATTCACCTCCAACCCCCAACTCCTACCAAATTATCTCTTAGCCCCCTACTCTGCCAACTTCATAGTATCTTTTCATTTTTACTGTTCTATTAAGTCCAATTTGCATTGTCTATTTATTGCTGTGTGGGTGGCCATCCAGTGGAGTGTGGTTGACTGACCAATGCTTACACATTTAGAGGCACCTAACTGTTCCCCTCCCATCAACTGTCCGTGATTCCACAGTAAGTGGTGGGATCCTTTGGACCCCTTTTTGCTCCATGCTAGAATGTTGACTATGATTGCTGTTTAATTTCGTTTTGTTTTGTTTTGTTGCTTTTTGAGACAGGGTTTCTCTGTAAATTTGGAGTCTATTCTGGAATCACTTTGTAGACCAGGTTGGCCTCGAACTTATGGGATCTGCCTGTCCCTGCCTCCCAAGTGCGAGATTAAAGGCATGTGCCACCATTGCCTGACTGGTTCTGTTGTATTTTATAAAACTATATACTGGTTGCTGTTTTTTATTAATACATGCATTTGCCCATTTTTCCTACAAAACACATAGATTCAAGTATTGGAGGGAGGTCGCTTGTTAGTTCCCCGGCCACCTGGCTAGCTTAGACCCAAAATAATCACACAGAAACTGTATTAATTAAATTACTGCTTGGCCCATTAGCTTTAGCTTCTTATTGGCTAACTCTTACATAATAATTTAATCCATTTTTATCAATCTATGTATGGCCATGTTGTTGTGGTTTACCGGCTAAAGTTCCCAGCATCTCTGTCCAGCAGCTCCATGGCTTCTTTCTGACTTGGCCCTTCTTTTTCCCAGCATTCAGCCTAGCTTTCTCTGCCTACCTAAGTTCTGCCTTGCTATAGGTCCAAAGCAGTTTCTTTATTCATTAATGGTAATCACAGCACACGGAGGAGACTCCCACATCATGCAAGAAATAAAAAGATAAATATTTACCTGTGGAAATGGAAGCATCACATTCGAGATCTCAACAGAATCTTAAGCAGCACACATATACACACACATATGTGTATATATTCCTTTTTATTTAAAATTTTTTGTTTATTTTACATACCAACGGCAGTTTGCCCTCCCTCCTCTCCTCCTTCCCACCACTTCCTTTCTCCCTCCCCCATTGTCCATTCCTCAGAAAAGATATGGCCTCCCATGGGGAGTCAACAAAGCCTAGCATTACAAGCTCCTCCCCCTTGCTTGCATCAAGGCTGAGGGAGCCAGCCAACCATAGGAAGTGTGTTTCAAAAAGCCAGCTCATGTGCCAGGAATAGATCCTGGTCCCACTGCTAGGGATCCAGGCAAAGCCACACAGCTGTCACCCACATGCACAGGGTCTAGGTAGGTCTTATGCAGGTTCCCTCGTTGTCAGTCCAGAGTCAGTGAGCTCACAAGAGTTTGTGTCAGCAGTCTCTGTGGGTTTCCTCATCATAATCTTGGCCACCCTTGCTCATATAATTTTTCCTCCATCTCTTCAACTTGACTCCTGGAGCTTAGACCAGTGTTTGGCTGTGGATCACTGTGTCTGCTTCCATCAGTTACTGAATGAAGGTTCTATGATAAAAATTAGGGTAGTTACCAATTGAATTACAGAAGAAGAACAGTTCAGGCACCCTCTGCACTATTGCTAGGAGGCTTAGCTGTGGTCATCCTTGTGGGTTCCTTGGAGTTACCCTGGCACCAGATTTCTCCCTAACCCCACAATGGCCTCTTCTATCAAGATATCTTTTTCCTTGCTCTTCCTCTCTGTCCCTCCCCCAGTTTGACCATCCAGATTTCTCATGATCCCATTCCCCTTCCCATCTGCTTACCCCTGCCCTCTGGTTTACCCAAGAGGTCTCATCTATTTTCCTTTTCCAGGGCTATCCATATATCCCTTTTAGGATCCTCCTTGTTACCTAGCTTCTCTGGGGTTATGGATTGTGTCCTGGTTACCCTTTGCTTTATATCTAATATCCAATTACAAGTGAGTACATACTGTAAGAACCTAGATGCCCCTCACCTGAAGGATGGATAAAGAAAATATGGTACATTTACACAATGGAGTACTACTCAGTGGTAAAAACAATGACATGAAATTTGCAGGTAGATGGGTGGGACTAGAAAAAAAAATTCTGAGTGGGGTAACCCAGTCCCAGAAAGCAGTGCATATATTTTATGTGGGTTAATTTTCAAAAATGCAATGTTATCCATGCATTGTTTCACAAACAGCCAAATGAAACAGCTCAAACTTCCAGGACAGTTCACTAGCAATGGATTTCCATATCATTTGACCTATAACCTATATGCAATAAAATTCATCCTTTTGCTTCATTTCATTTTCATTTTATTTTGCTTTCAGATTGAGTCTTATGTAGCCCAGACTGGCATCAAACTTGCTATAAAGGCAAAGATATCTTGAATTCCGTTCCTCATCTTATTGCCATAGTCAGTCACATTTTCATATTATAGGTCTGTGACACTATGCTCCATTTAAAAATTGCTCTTTTTCTCATTTTTTTTAGTATATTCAAGTTGTTAGGTAGCCATGACCACTTTTTAGTTCTACAATGATTTTCATCACTTGCCTCAGACAAACTCACTTGACTTCTTTAATTCAATTCACTCTTCTTCTTCCCCTCAACACTTCCCAAGCACTACGTGCCTCTTGTGCATGGACAAATCTACCGAATATAATAGAGATCATTCTATACCTGGTCTTTTGTAATTGTTTCCTTTTACTTAGCATGTTTCTAAGGTCAATCCATGTTATAGCATGCATCACCACTTCATTCCTATTCATAATAAATATCATACCATAATTGTTCATCAATTCATCAGTGGATAGAGGACATTTGATCATCATGAATAATGCTGTTATAAGCATTTCCTTTAATGTTTGTGCTTTGAAGTTATGTGCTTTCATTTTCAGTCTTCAACATGCATGATGAGGATGGAACTCAGGTCCTTATACTTTACCCACTGAACTATCGTTCCCACCCTCAAACTGGGTTTCAAAGTAGCTGTACCATTATCATTCATCTCATCAAAATTTGAATGATCCAATTTCTTCACTTCCTCACTAACACCTGTTATTAGCCCTCTTTTCATTATAACTACCATAGCTCATGTGAAATAGAGATGTCAAGCATGTAGCACTATTTCCAAACACATTCCATACAATGCAGAATTTCTCTATCATTTAGGATTTGTTACGGTTAAGGAGACAATACTGACACATCATTATTATTGATTCAAGTTCATAGTTCACATAAGGGGTCACTTTGGGTGTTGTACATTCTATGAGAGGTTTTGTTTTGATTTTTTTTTTTAATTTTTACTTGTTAAGACAGGGTCTCCTGATGTAGTACAGGCTTCCCTTGAATTCTTGACATTTTTGCTTCAGTCTCCATGTCCTAGGATTGAAAGTGTATACCACAGCCAGGTGTTGGTGGCACACACCTTTAATCCTGGCACTCAGGAAACAGAGGAAGGCAGATCTCTGTGAGTTAGAGGCTAGCATGATCTATAAGAGCTAGTTCAGTACTGGCTCCAAAGTTACTGAGTAACCTTGTCTCAAAAAACCAAAAAAAGTGTACACAACTATACCTTTTTTAAAAAAGAAAAACTTGGTTATTGCTATTTTATTATTGAATTGTGAAAATTTCTTATGTGTTAAAACACATTTTAATTTTTGGCTTTTGAATCAGGATTCCTCTGTGAAACATGCTTGACTGTCTTGGAACTTGTTCGGTAGACCAGGCTAGCCTTGACTTTACAGAGATTTGCCTGCCTCTCCCTCCCAAGAGCTGGGATTAAAGGCATGAGTCACCACACTTGTCTCACAAATACCTTTTAAAATATATGTCTTGCAATATTTTCTCATACACTGTCAGTTACCTTTGTCCTGGGATTGGGACCACATGCTACTGAAATACCGTGACACTGAACTGCACTCCCATCCTGGAATTCCTTGCATTTGTGTGATGCCTTCCCTTGGAGTAGTCATACTTTAATATATGAGCTTCAAAAATAAGGTAGAGGTTTGAGCATGATGGTGCATGGCTATAGACTTGGTCCTCAATAAATGAAGTAGGGGGGTTTTGAGTTTGAGGTCAATGTGTAAAGCTAAAAGGCTGGAAGTGTAGCTCTATGCTATAGACCTTACATATTATTTATTTTTCAGCAATGCTATAAGTACAGTTTAGGCTGCTTGCTTTATTTATGACTTTAATAAGGTCTTACTATGGAGGTCTGGTTTTCTTGGAATTGCTTTGTAGACAAAGCTTTTACTCATGGTCCTCCTCATGCCTCATCCTCTGGAGTTCCGTAATTACAGGCATGTGCCATAATGCCTGGCAAATACTGCTCTAGTTAAAAAAATTAAAATCATTTCCAGGTAAAAACCAATGTTATTCATACCCAGTTAATTGCCTGGGAACATATTAATTAATTCCAAATACAATACTGATAACGTCCAGGAACATTGCTCAAGCATAGTCACGGTCAGTGTATAGGTGCTTCAGAATCACTGGGAGCTCTCCTTAGGAGTTGAAATTGTAGCTCACCTTCATCAGACTTTCCCATTTAGTAGACTTGAAACAGAGAGTAATAATTGGCCTTAACGTTCTAAGAAGCCTCAGGGAAATGCTGCTACTGACAGTACCAAGCCACATGGTGAGAACTAGGCATAAAACAGCCCTTTCCCAGAGTGTTTGTGGTTAGTAACAGCTGTTGAATGGTAGAAGAATTTTACTGATTTAGACAAATTTCTTTGCCGAGAGCCTCCTCCACGCTTTTAATATATGAATGTATATTTCGATCTCCTAAGGTTATGTTGTCACCAATTACTGAATTTGGCCTAATTTTCAAAACTTTTTATAGAAATATTATCGGTGTGTTTGCATTGTGTGACTGAAGATCTATTTGTGTCTCACTGTGCTGTGAAGCTGTCCCTTGACCATGGAAAATGAGTATCATAAAATGCAGAATATCCAAAATTATGATAATACTGTTCTTCATCTGACACTGTCCAGGAAACAAAACCTTTCCTCCACTGTCAGTTGTTTCCAATGGAAGGAGCACTAAATATGGTGACCTAAATCTAGAGTGAAATGTCAGCAAGGTACACTATTATATAAGGGTTTTGAACCACTGAGCTACAGGCATGACAAGGTCATTTCTGACTTGAAGTCAGAGCAACTGTGATTTCCAAAACAAGATGCTGAAGAAATGTTTTCCCTTCTTGTAAGTTTTCATCTTTTTCATTTATGAATATTAGCTTCAAAACTACTTGCCCAGTTCCTTCATCCTTCTTTCCTCCCTCCTTCCCTCACATTTTCCCTTCCTTCCTTTTTTTCAGTGACTGTTGCTGAAGAGCAAAACCTCTTTTTGCAGGCTCAGACAGCCACTATCATTTTCAGTTCTACCTGTCCCTTTAAAAAGTGTAGTATGTTGTCAGAGAAGAATTCTTTGGGGGTTAGGTAAGTAACTTAGTTGGTAGTGTGCTTGTATAGCATGCATGAAAGTCCTGATTTGATCCCCAGCACTGCAGAAACTAGCTGCAGAAATGCATGCCTATAACCCCAGCTCTTGGTAAGTGGAGGCTGCCCTGTGCTATTGAGATGGCCTATAAAAGTGAACAAAGTTATTTTCACTATTGTAGCATGTGGGGGGGCACTGATGGATACCTCTGATACACGCACCACCCCTTCTTCCTTGTCACATAAAGCCCATTTGGCTTCACTTTTGGGATAGTCACTATGTTGCCTACTAAGGCTGTAAAGTCCTTGTCTATCTAAGCCAATCATTATCTTTGTGATTTTTCAAAGTATTGTGATGGCCTTCAACTTTCATTTACTCTGCTAGTAAAGGCCCTTCTAAAACTATTGGTCTGGTCTGCAAGTAGTATTCACAGGATGCTACGTTTTTTTTTTTCTCCACTGGCTGTGGCTACATCTAGCTGTTATGGCTGGGGCTGCAGTAATTATCTTGTGATCATGAGAAGAAACAACCTGAAGACAAAACTGGAAAAGACCTTGCCCTTGAATTATTCTTTGAAACACTGAAAAATATCAAACAAGCAAACAAACAAAGCCCCATGGAGCCCCCCCCCCGACCTTGGTACTTCTTGGTAGTAAAGTAAACATTTTCATGGTAGTTCACACTATTTGAAACAGAATTTTGAGTGGCACAGATGATTTCAAAGCACACATTATGTCCCATTCAGTTTCATTACAGCACACCTATTCAGCTCAGCTAACTTAGTTTGTTACCATAAGAGTTGTAGTATACAGTTATGTTCTGATCTTTTATGTGCCATGTACTGCACTGATAATCACTGTTATCTGATTCACAAACTTGATCTTCTCCTTAAAATTTGGTTTTGTCCCCTCTTTTCCCTTTCCAATGTAGCCCATTCACTTTTGTGCCCAGAATCTAATAACACCCCCTGAATTCAGCAGCAACCACAGTCTCTTTATAAAAGGAGCTTCCACTCATAGACATAGGTCCAGTGTCTGTTTGGTACCTTCTCTGATAACTCCCATATCTTTATTTACTTTTGTGATACATTGTTCTATGCAGATACCTAAGTTGTAAACCTAGCTGTTGTCAACCCAGCTGTGGCTCTTCTTATTGTTCTACTGTTCAATGAGTCATCAAAACCTTATTCATGGGGCTGAGTAAGAGATGGTTCAGTGATAGTGTTAGGACCAGAATGCGGATTCCCATCACCCATGTAAATGTTAGGAAAGTGTGTTGGCCAGTCTAGCATCCCAGCATATCAGAGTTGGGGTATCTCCAGGTCAAACTGCCTGAATTGTTGGGCTCTAGGTTCAAGTGAGAGACTCCTCATAAACAATGGAAATAAATGGAAAGCTATTAAAGAAGACACTTAGTGTCCAACTTTGGCTTCCACTTGCACTTGCACATGTGAGTATGTATCCTCACCATGCACGCACATCTATAAAATGCAAATCACACACAAAAATATATAAATAAAGAAAATGAATGTTAGGTGGATAAAAAATATTGAGAAGTGTGATTGAAAGGGTGGTGTGCATAGAAATATAACTTCAGGGTAGTCAGAGAAAATCTCAGCATAAGACTTGAAACAAATTGAAGGTTGGAGACATGAATGACTGAGGGAGGACATAGTAAAGGTAGAGTAACCAGAAAGTGGAGAGGCTCAAATGTGGGAAAGTGACAGAGGATTCAGATTTAAGTCATCAGGAACTGGAAAGATGGTTCAGTATGTAAAGTCCCTGCTGCACAAATATGAGGACCTCAGTTTGGCTCTTCAGTATCCACATAAAAACAAGTTGGGCATGGGGCCTGAAGTGGTGGCTCAGTATTTAAGAGAACGTGATGCTCTTGCACAGGATCTGGCTTTGCTTCCCAGCATTCATATGGTTACTCACAGTCATTTCCAATGCTGGTTCCAGGGAATCCAAACAGCCTCTTCTGTCTTCTGTAGGCACAGGGAACACACATGATGTGATATACACATTATGTAATACGTACATGTAGGCAAACCCCTCATTCACATAAAATAAAAACGAATGACTCTAAGAAAAGAATCTGAGCATTAAAGTATGTACTTAAACTCCCAGTGCTTGGGAGGTGGAACAGAAGGATCTCTGTGAATTGTTGGGCCACCATTTTAGCCAAACTGGTGGGCTACAGGTTTAATGAGAGACCCTGTCTCAAACAATAAGGTGAAGAACAATTAAAAAGTATATAGGATGCTGACCTTTGTTTCCATTGACCTCTGGCCTCCATGTGCATATTCATATACATGTGCACACAGATGCCTGTTTCCAAGCTTGATGACCTGGGTTCAATCTCCAGGACCCCCATGGTAGAAGGACATTGTCCTCTTAACTTCACAGGCACTACAGCATGTGCTCTCCCCAACCAAAATAAATGTAATAATTTTTTTTTAAAAAGAGGAAGCAAGACACAAATGTGGCTGACCTAAAGGAGCAAAGAAGTGAGCAACTGGACATGAGTTCCAAGTAGAAACAGAATCTGATCTAGTTGGGTTGTATGATTGTAACACTTTGGCATTTCATTCTGAGAAATGTGGTTTTGGAATAAAGGAATTGTATGTTCTCCCTTTAGTTCAATAGTATCTCTCTGGTTGCTATATTGTAGGCAACCAAAAGATGACCAGGGGCCAGTTCCCTACTACATTCAAGATAATGGTGGTGAGATCTAGCTGCATCATGGATAGGTTTTTGAAGTATTGCTGACTGAACTTTTAGGTTGTTGGTAATGGACTGTAGAGAAATATGGCTGACTTTTCTATTTTGATCCTAGAAAATTGGAAAAGATGGAATAACGTTTTAGAAGTGAAGGAAGAATTCAGGAGCAAACTGATTTTGAAGGCAACATCATGGAAATAATCTGGGATCTGATAATGCTGTAAAACTTGCCAGGTAACCAAGTACAGATGTTTGGTAAACAGCTGGAGATGTGACCTTGGAAATAGTGACAGAAGTCTGATTCTATATATTTGGAATTTTGGGCATAGAGGTAATATTTAAAGAAAGAATGAGATTACTAGAGATCCTAGGAATCAACAGATGAAGAAGAGAAGGATCACTTAGTAAGGGTCTCCTTAGAATGTGAGTCAAGTAGAGGGAAGCAGACTGATCGTGAAAGTCCAGTAAGATAGAATGGTATAGAGTCCCGGATGTCATGCAGAGAGGAATTAGACAACTTCAACCATTACTATGCATAAGGAGACTACATTTTAGCAGTGGATACAGTAATGTGAAGGTCATTAGTGATGAGGGATAAAAGTTTCAGTGGGAACAATGGGAATAAAATCCCAAATTCTGGAGTTTAAAGGAATCGTGGGCAGTTTTTGTTTATTTATGCATGCTCCCCCCCCCCCCGGAGACTGGGCTTCTCTGTGTAACAGTTCTGGCTTTCCTGGAACTTGATTTGTAGACTAGGTTGGCCTCACCCTCAGAGATCCACTGCCTCTGCCTTCTGAGTTCTGGGTTTAAAGGTGTGTACCACTACCACTTGACTTACTTATTTTTTTTTTTTTTGAGTCATTCTATGAAGGCTAGAGAAAAGTTGATAGAGATACAACTCAGTAGATGAAAAGCCTTTCTGCTTACTACCCATGAGAACAGGGAGTTGATACCCACTCATGTAACAATCAAAACATCTTGTGTACACTTGTAATCTCAATTCCTTGTGGGACCAAGGCAGAAGGATGACTGGGGCTTGCTAGTTTACAGCCCAGCTGTGAAAACTGCAAGCCCCTAGGTTCAGGGATAGATCTTGCCTTGAACGAATAAATGGAAAGTGATACAGGAGAACGTCTGACATTGTTCTCTCGCCTCCACATACACATATGAATATGTATACCCACAAAGACATGCACACATATGGTCACCCAAAAAACAAATGTTAAAGGAATAAAAATATACATGAAAGGAAAATATTTAGAATAACAAAACTAGGATGCATTCTAATTGGTTCATAATTTGTTCATTATTTCATATATTTTAGCCTTTATGAATGTACGCATGCACACACATTCATAAAAGGCAGAAAAAGACCTAATCAGTCCAGACTTTCCCAGCCAACCCAGCTCCTAAACTGGAAAAGTAAGGGGTCCACAGATCCTGACAACTTTCCTCAAACCTGCCCTGTCTTCACCTTTACTCAAACTTGTCCTGGTGTCAGTAGATAAGGACCCTGACACCCACTGCTCATGCTTCTGTGCTTCTCCTAGCTCCCATGCTGATAGGTAAGCATTCCTCAGACCATCATCCCCTGGCTCACGTTCCACTTCCAGGAAACCAAATCCAGATGTAAAAATCTCAGCACAAACCCAGACATGACATGACAATCCAATGAATCATTTTTCTTCAAAAATTACTATTCCCATAATAAGGAACCTTAATGAGAATAAACTTGAAAAACTTTCAGACAAAGAATTCGAAGAATGATAAGTATTTAAAAAACTCAAAGAAAACATGACTGTACTTCATGAGAGCAAAAATAGATGAATGAAATAAGGAAGTCGATCTAATAAATAAAACTATAATTTAACCAATAGTTAGAATTTCTAAAGAAAATTCAGGTTTAAATGATTCTGGAAATGAAAAACTCAATAATCCAAATTAAAGTCTCCATATAAAGCCTCAGCAATAGAATGGATCATGTAGAAACAGAATTAAGGCTGCAAGACCAGGTATAGAAACTGGACCCTTCAGTAAAGATAAATGACTAACTAGACTAAACTAGAATTATGAAAAATGGTAACGAACTCTTAGATACCATAAGAAGATGTAACCTTTGGGTTATAGCATAGCAGAAGAAGAATACAGTGGCAAAGGCATAAAGAATAGTTTCAATAATATCAGAGAAAAACCAGGAAATCTGCTTGGGAGTGTTTCTCCCAGAAATGGCCAGGAAACTTTGCCCATCATGATATCTCAGCAATATGGTTGCTTAAATGAGACCTAAAAGAGAGCTCCAATAGAAAAGCTAATGTCAAAGTGAGGGATCTCACCCCTAACCAAAGAACTGCAGGTAAACTCAGGAAAACTGAGAAGGGAGAAATAGTCTTCCCTAGAGATGAACTTTAATTCATTATCCAATACCAAGTGGTCAGCCATAAAATCTTATAGATACAAGTAACACTAAGTGGATATGAAGATAACAAAGAAAATCAGGCCATTAATTTGAGAGTGAGAATTGAGGGGTACATGACAGTGGTTGGAAGGAAAAACAGGAAAGGGGGAGCAATGTAATTACATTTTAATTTTAAAAAATTAAAACTATTTCCATCCATTTGCCTGCAAACTTCAAGAAGTCCTTGTTTTTTACTGCTGAGTAGTACTCTAATATGTATATATTCCATACTTTCTTCATCCATTCTTCAATTGAAGGGCATCTAGGTTGTTTCCAGGTTCTGGCTATTACAAACAATGCTGCTATGAACATAGTAGAGCATATATTTTTGTTGTATGATAAGGCCTCTCTTGGGTATATTCCCAAGAGTGGTATTGCTGGGTCCAGGGGTAGGTTGATCCCGAATTTTCTGAGAAACCGCCACACTGCTTTCCAGAGTGGTTGCACAAGTTTGCATTCCCACCAGCAATGGATGAGTGTACCCCTTTCTCCACAACCTCTCCAGCAAAGGTTATCATTGGTGTTTTTGATTTTAGCCATTCTGATAGGTGTAAGATGGTATCTTAAAGTTGTCTTGATTTGCATTTCCCTGATCGTTAAGGAAGTTGAGCATGACCTTAGGTGTCTTTTGGCCATTTGAACTTCTTCTGTTGAGAGATCTCTGTTCAGCTCGGTGCCCCATTTTATAATTGGGTTGATTAGCCTTTTACAGTCTAGTTTCTTGAAGTTTGCAGGCAAATGGATGGAAATAGAAAACACTATCCTGAGTAAGGTAAGCCAGACCCAAAAAGAGGAACATGGGATGTACTCACTCATATTTGGTTTCTAGCCATAAATAAAGGACATTGAGCCTATAATTTGGGTTCTTAGAGAAGCTAAATAAGAAGACGAACCCAAAGAAAAACATATAGGCATCCTCCTGAATACTAACCTTCATCAGGCGATGAAAGGAGACAGAGACAGAGACCCACATTGGAGCACCGGACTGAAATCTCAAGGTCCAAATCAGGAGCAGAAGGGGAGAGAGCACGAGCAAGGAACTGAGGACCGCGAGGGGTGCACCCATACACTGAGACAATGGAGATGTCCTATCGGGAACTCACCAAGGCCAGCTGGCCTGGGTCTTAAAAAGCCTGGGTTAAAACCGGTCTCGCTGAACATAGCGGACAATGAGGACTACTGAGACCTCAAGAACAATGGCAATGGGTTTTTGATCCTACTGCACCTATTGGTTTTGTGGGAGCCCAGGCAGTTTGGATGCTCACCTTACTAGACCTGGATGGAGGTGGGTTAGGACTTCCCACAGGGCAGGGAACCCTGATTGCTCTTTGGGCTGACGAGGGAGGGGGACTTGATTGGGGGAGGGGTAGGGAAAGGGGAGGCAGAGGTGGGGAAGAGACACTAATCTTTAATAAATTTAAAAAAAAAATAAAAAATTAAAACTAATCTATAATTTCTAACCTAGAGAAAGAGGTGTCCACTGACAATAAGAAACCCCAAATCTCCAAATGGACAGGACTGACTTTGCATAACATGCTATATTTAAAATAGTAAAAACACAAAATAAAGAAATAGTGTTAAAAATGTAAGTAACCAGACCCAGAAGGACAGAGGCTGCATGTTCTTTCCTTTGTGTATGTTAGCTTCGAATTTTTAGATACACGTGTTTGAATATGCCATATTATGGGAGTAACCAGACACTTTCCTATTGGATTTTAAAGCCTGCTCTGTATGGTGGAATTCATGACAGTATTGTTAACTGGGCCAAAGCCTGTGACTGCCTGAGTCTGTTTTTCTGCTAAATGAACACAGGAATAATCTGTTGCATAAGTTTTTAAAATGTGTTTTGCTTTTCTTTCTTTTATTTTTATTTTAGGCAAGGTCTCATCATGTAACCTTGAGTGCCAGGAACTTGCTCTATAGTCCAGGCTGGCCCTGAACTTAGTTCTGCCTGCCCCTTCCTTCCTAAATTCTTATCTTTATAAAAGTAGATTAGTAAATCTTTTAGTTCTCATCAGAGAAGTTTCTTTTTGCAATAGATGGTGACAGTCATAGCTTCTGTTTTTATCTTGACATAGCTGGGAAGTGACAACCTCGATTCAGGAATTGTGACACATGAATCGGCCTGTGGACACATCTGTGAACTATTTTCTTAATGGATCAAGGAGTACCCAGCTCATTCTGACAGTCCTGCTCCTGGGCAATTAGGTCTGAGCTGTATAAGAAAGGTAGCTGTTCTTGAATCCCATCATTTAGAATTCAGAGGCAAGCAGATATCTCTAGGTTTAACCCTTATTTAATTAAAATATTTGCATATGCTATATAATAATAATGTTCGTAATAAACATATGGGCTACACCCAACATTAATCTTGTATTTTTTGATAAGTGAAATTTGTATTAAAAGAAAATATATCTTTATTCTATTTCCAAAACCATAATTTTGTTACATCTTCACTGCACTTAATATGTCAAAACCCATAACTTTTTATTGTTTGTTTAAACATATATTTTATTTAATTGTAGTTAAAATAATTATATGTAAGTGTGGTTTGGTAGCACTTTTGATTCTGGTGCCTAAGTATGTTAGAAGAACATATCGGATCCCCTGGAACTGGAGTTAGAGGTGGTTGTGAGCCACCATGTGGGTGCTGGGAATCAAATCCAGTTCCTCTGGAAGAGCATCTAGTGCCCATAATTGCTGACCCATTTCTCCTGCCCCTAAACATATTTTAATCATAGTGTGTTTGAAAGACTTTGTTGTATTCACTACACACCTAGTACTTTTGGTGTTTGTCTGCTAATAAAGTAAAGTAAAATTTAAGATGAAACTTTTACAATCAGAGTAAGTGGCTTTGGAATCTACTGAGTCAGTAGAAGGGTTAGCAAATGGGCACAAAGAGACATCCTGGCACTTCCATACATAATCTCAGAAACTGGTAGTGCAATAGATTTGGCTGGGTCACAGTGGAAATTCTTTTGTAGAACAGTTTTTTAAAAAGAGACGTTGCTGATGGGAAGAACTGGGTTTGGACATTTGAAAACAGGATCCAGATGACATAGTATTTGATGAGTAGGAGAATGAGTGAATTTGGTAATGCAGCACGTTTCTTAAAAATTCACTAAAAGTCAATTTAAAGTTGTTAGTTGTAATTGGAGGTTTCTCTCCCGCCTGCTGGTTCCTGCAGCCACTTATGAAATAATCATTTGGAGACTTAATATTGACTATAATTGTTTGTCTTATTATCTCAGGCTTATTATTAACTACCTCATACAACTTAAATTAGCCCCTTTCTATTAGTTTATATTCTACCACGAGGCTTGTGGCTTGTTACCTCACATCTTGCTTCTCCAACAGCTGCTGGCATCTCCCTTGACTCCACTTTCTTTCTCCCTGTATTCAGTTTGGTTTTCATGCCTAGCTATATTCTGCCCTGCCATAGGTCAAAAGCAGATTCTTTATTAACTAATGGTAATAAAGCATATAGAGGGCAAATCCTATATCAGTTCATTGTCTTGTTTCTGTTTTTCCATCTGCATTTAAGAGCTGAGGTATAGGTAAGGATTAGGCAGAGAGTTGGATTTTAGTTGATGGAGTTTTCTCGATTGTTTCAAATGAGGCAAGATGAAGATAGGGCGGGTATAATTACAGTGACTGAGATCTTAAAGTGATAATTTTGAAAATGAGGCCATGAGACAGTAAAACGGAGAGTAGAGCTAGAAAGTCTACTCCTGAATTGAGGTATGGAGCAAACTTGCATAAGCATAAAAACACTTAGTGCTTGAGACCTATGTTCTTAATAAAAGTTATATCAGTGTAGATAAATGGATGAACTCCCCCGGGGACTACTTTGTGCCACTTACCAGAAACAAAACAAAACAAACAAACAAAAAACCCAAAACCAAACATAAATTTTGGTATGTGTGCTTAAAACTTCCAGTGAGCAAGCTTAGTACCTCGCCTCACCTCATTTATACATTACTTCTCTGGCGAAGGGCTTTAGCTCCTGAAAAACCATTTATCAGACTAAAACATACTTTAGGGCCTCTGACACATTGAAGTCTGAGGAAAAGCAGATGAATGACTAGAGATAGTAAGAAGGGGGTTAAGGAAAAAAGTGGAAGAGGGAGGAGGCAGCAGGCCTTGGCAGTAAAAATGCCCAGGAAGTAAAATGTGTCTAGATAGAGTACTTTAAAAGGCACCAGGAAAATAATGAAGAAGAGTAATCAGGGTCGCACAAGGCAAAACACAAAAAGTATTTTAAAAAATGTGATTAAAACATCAAAAAATTTTGTTATCTAGGATGCTTCTCAAGGAATGAACCCAAATTTCCCTGTAATTGACACATTTGAAGAGAATTTTGACTTATTGGTTACACAGGCAAAAGTATTTTATGTATATACATTCACACTGTACTCCCAATAGTTCAAAATGCCAGCCCTGTTATACTCTCCATTTTACAGAGGAAGTCACTTTCCTGAGCCTTTCTCTACTTGAGTCCAAAGCCATTGCCTCTTTTATGGCTCAAACTATCTCCCAGCCGACAGATGCTGCCTAGGAAGGCATCCCTGTAGCAAGCTATAATTTGAACACCTTTCATTTTTTTTATATTTATACCTCACAGTTCTAAAACTGAACCAAATGCCTGCAATTGTGTCCATGAAGATAACATGCTAACTAACCACACAATTAAAAGTTTATGAGAAATCCAAGGGTATATAGAAATGTTCCTTTGAATCAGTGCATTTAGTTGAGCATCATAAGCCACAAAGATTTTAGCATTCTGTTCCAGTCCCCAACCCCCTAACTTTTTGAAATAAGATCTCACTATAATTCCTGACTAACCCAGGAATCACTATGTATATCATACTGACCTTGAAGTTGTGGCAACCCTCTTACTCCGGTCTCTTGAGTGCTGAGAATACAGTCTATACACTACAAACCTGATTCTTTTTAGAATTCTTTTACTATGCTTAACTGTATTAATATTCATTTATTTAGTTAGTTATCAACTAATTGCATTGCTGGGTTTGGGTCTACAGCCTCATACTTGCTAGACAATCTCTGTACAATTGGGTTGCATTCCAAAATTCCACGTTCATTTAGCTTAATTGGATTCATTAATTTAATTTTGTGTATGGTCTTTGCCATAAATATTAACACAGCCTTCGCTGCTGCTTTGGATTGAGAGTCTTTTATATATCGCATTTATATAATGCTACTGCTATATTATGTTATGTAATAACGTAAAATGAATCCTCACTGAAACATTACTAGAAAATAGTCTTTGAAGTCATCTTAGATGAAAGCTAATGTTAAAATTCCATACAAAAATAACATTGCTTTAACTATATCTGGACTGGCTTCTATAGATTTTGGTTAAAATTTTGCTTTCTTGTTTATTGAAGGATAGCTGGGAGGTAAAAGGCAGAAGATAGAACAAACAGTGATTCACAGGTCACTATGGCACAGGCCTGCATCCTGATGCCTGGAAAGCAGAGCAGAAAACTTAGAACGGTCCTAGTCCATCCTCAGGTCTTTTGAGTTTTAGGTAAGCCTGGGCTACATGAGACTTTGTGTCTACTCCCCCCACCTCAAAAAAATCAGAAAAAAAGATAAAGGAAAATAAGAATTTATTATTGTGAAAATATGTAATTATGTGTTGTGTATTTGTAGTTCTGAAAATTAAACCCAGGGTCACACACAAGGTAGGCAAGCAACTCTATACAACTGAGATACACTGACAGCCCACGTTTGTACTGTTTCCTTTAGTTTTTGTTCTCCTCTTCTCTCTGTATCTGTGTATATCTCTCTGTCTCTGTGTGTGTTAACATATTTCAAGCTATACAGATGGAATGAAATTATTATTTCCCCATTTAAATTTTGTTCGTCTTAGAGTATGTCTTCACCATACCAGTCATGCCATAAAAATCTGAAGCAAACACACGAGTAGACAGAAAGGTGAAAAGAAGAGAATCTGATTTATGATTTCAGCTCTGTGTGGAATGTTCTTCTGTAATGGCCTCAGAAAAATGACTGTGGATATTCTTCCCCAGTGTTTCTTGATGGAATTTCATCACAGAATGTGGGCCGGATATGCAGTCTGTTTTTGCTGTCACAGAAGCTGCATGGAAAAATACTAAGTCATTTAAGCATTTAAGCTAAGTAAAAAAAAAAAAAAAATCCAGCAATATGTTAGAGACCTAAGTAAGCTTCCTCAAGGCAAAATAAAAAAAAAATCACTATATCAGACTGATTGTAAGAATAAAACAGGAAACCTTTGTTGGGGCAATGCATGTTGCTTTTTTTTATTTGTGAACTTGACAAAACCTAGACATATCTGGGAAAAGGGAACCTTAACTGAGAAAATGCTTCCATCTGATTGTCCTAAAAGCATGCATGCTTGTGGGGTGTTGTCCTGACTAAAGTTTGATGTAGGAGAGCCCAGCTTACTATGGTTGATGCTACCCCTAGAGAAGTGGTCCTGGATAGTACAAGAAAGCAAACCGAGTAAGCCCCTAGGAACAAGTTAGTAAGCAACATTTCCTACAGCTTTAGCATCAGTTCCTGACTCTGGGTTCCTATACTGACTTCCTTTCCTGGTGGATTGTGATGTGGAAGTATAAATAAAATCAATCCCTTCCTACCCAAATTGCTTTAGGTCGTGGGGTTTTATCACAGCAATAGAAAGCCTGAGACACCTTATTTCTTTATGATTCCTTTTCTTTATATTTCTTCTAAATATATTCATGTAACAGGCAACATTTTGTGTCTGGATTACATTACTTCTTCCCTGTTCTCGCCCCTTTCCACACCCTGTGTAGGATGAGGGGCTGCTTGTTCTTTCCCAGCTGGCTGGCTCACTTAGACCTGAAATAATCACACAAAAACTGCATTAATTAAAACACTGTTTGGCCCATTAGCTCTAACTTCCTATTGACTAACTCTTAACATCTTAATTTAACTCATCTCTATTAATCTGTGTATTACCACGAGGTCGTGACCTACCAGCAAAGTTTCAGCAAGTCTCCGGCAACACATCCATTCATTCTCTCTCTCTCTCTCTCTCTCTCTCTCTCTCTCTCTCTCTCTCTCTCTCTCTCTCNTCTCTCTCTCTCTCTCTCTCTCTCTCTCTCTCTCTCTCTCTCTCTCTCCCTTCCTTCTCCCAGCATTCAGTCCAGTTTTCCCCACCTACCTAAGTTTTGCCCTATCAACAGGCCAAAGCAGTTTCTTTATTCATTAACCAGTAAGAGCAACACACAGACAGAAGGACTTCCCACACAATTTCTCCATTTCTGTTTAAATAAAAGGAAGGTTTTAACTGTAACATAGTAAAATTACATATAACAAAACAGGTATCAAGCAAGAACTACAGTAACAATATTTTTATCTACTTTATCTTTTATCATAACTAAGGAAACTATAACTGTAAATTCTTCAACTCCATCAAAGGCTCCAAAAAGGATATAATATTACCTAAGTAAACAGGAAATACATTGTAAGCAACTTCCAAAATTCTAGAATTGGCAGAGACATCTCGCTACCTGTACAGTTACCCAAAGTTCTTCTGTACCATTGGGGCATCCATCTTCAGCCTACAGACCTATAGTATCCAGAAGACATTTCCATGAGGCAGGAAATTTCAAAGACAGGTCTGCTTATATTGGCAATTTGCCAGTCACTTTCTTCTCTATCCTGCAGAATGTCTCGCATACTCTTTTATGAAGCAGGATCCTCAAAAAATCATCTCACCTTTAGAAAAGTTTAGCAGTCATCTCTCTGTGAGTACCACATGTCCAGTGAAGCAGTCCAGGCAAGAGCAGTTTCTTTTCCAAATGACTAACCAACTTCATAAGGAGCCTCTTCAATGTCCATCATCCTTTTGAAGTAGCTTGGTGTTGCCAGCAGCAGATGTGTCTCACTGTCATGAAAAGTCTTAAGTCCTAAAACATTTTGAGTGCCATATTCTGAAGGTCTCTAAAAGATCTGAAGAATATCTCTATCTAGAAAAACTAACTAACATGACTACAATCTTGAATATTATAGATGATTATCTATTAACCTATATTTCTTAATTATACATTACAGTTTTAAATGAACTACACAAGCACAATACTTTAATCAAAAGCAGAAATACACATTTAACAAAATTGACCTTAAATTTGTATCAATAAACCAAAATCCCTACCAATGCAAATTATTCATATCTATATCGCATCCCCCTTTAAATGTAAAGAAGCATTTACAAACAATATTTGCGAATAAGGGTGTAGTTTCATCCATACTGCTTCCTGCTGATTGGAGGTACTGTTAATCAAATCTTTTATGATGTATTCTATGTGCTAGATTCATCTCCGTCAGCATTTGGGCAAAGTATTTTCTTTGTGGGGGTGTTTCCAATAACCTTTTAGGGGTCTTGTTCCATGAAACCATATTGGTCTAGAAGCAATCCATGGATTCTCATCTTCCGTGAAAATAAAAGAAGGATCTCTTTTCCAAAGCAATATATCTTTAGACCCATATTCTGAAATCAAGATACCTTTAAAATGTATCTGCTGATTTAGTTTAGCAGCCCATACAATGAAATGTTTCTATGTACTTACTTCATTCACAGTTAAAAATTCAAAGAAAACACAATAATATACACAATCCAGACTTTCTGTGTATATTCCATATTTACAGGGCTTGTTTTTACTCTATTATTTTTTAATATTTATTTTATTGTCTTAGTTGGACCAGTCTGTCGATGAGGGGCTGCTTGTTCTTTCCAAGCTGCCCAGTTAGCTTAGACTTGAAATAATCACACAGAAACTGTATTAATTAAAACACTACTTGGCCCATTAGCTCTAACTTCCTATTGCCTAATGCTTAACATCTTAATTTAACCCATCCCTATTAATCTGTTTATCACCACAAGGTCGTAGCCTACCAGCAAAGTTTCAACAAGTTTCCAGAAGTGGATCTCTGGCATTTCTCTCTCTACTTTCCTTCTTCCAGCATTCAGTTCAGTTTTCCCTGCCTACCTAAGTTCTGCCCTATTAATAGGCCAAGGCAGTTTCTTTATTCATTAACCAATAAGAGCAATTCATAGACAGAAGGACCTCCCACACCAATCCTATCCCTCCCTTTCTTTCCTCTCCTCTCCTTCATGTCTTCTTTTTCTTTGAGTCAGGGTCTCATGTACCCCAAGCTGGTCTTGAACTCCCTATGTAGCTGAGGATTACCTTGAACTCCTAATCTTCCTGCCTCTGTCTCCCAAGTACTCTGATTACAGGTACACATTACTACACTCAATGGTCATGTTTTTCAGTAAACATCATTTTTTTGCAAGTTCAACCATATATTTTGTTGCTTATACCAGTCTTTACTCCCTTTCAGAAAATGTTTGTATTAACATATACTTATTATATATCGTAATGAGCTTAATTATGACATTCATACATACATAATGTATTTGAATCATATTCACCCCACAATGCTTCTTCATGTCCATTTCCATTCCCACTAACCAGCTTCCTCTTTCCAACTTACCACTCTTCTACTTATACATCTTTTTTTTTTTTGTGACACAGTTAGTTTAAATAGGGCTGTTTATAGGAAGCTGAGTAAGAGTTTGTCTATAAGACCATGGACATTTTTACTATGTTGATCCTCCCAATCCAAGAGCAAGGTAGATCCTTCCATTTTCTGGTGTCCTCTTCTGTTTCTTTATTCAAAGACTTAAAGTTCTTGTCAAATAGATCTTTCACTTCCTTGGTCAGGGTTACCCCAAGATATTTTATGCTCTTTGTGGCTATCGTGAAAGGTGATGCTTCTCTGATTTCCCTCTCTGTTTCTTTATCCTTAGTGTATAGGAAGGCAACTGA
>NW_026068143.1:281123-299627 GCF_014885135.2 Alexandromys fortis | reverse complement strand
ACAGGGCAGGGAACCCTGATTGCTCTTTGGGCTGACGTGGGAGGGGGACTTGATTGGGGAAGGGGGAGGGAAAGAGGAGGCGGCGGTGGGGAAGAGACAGAAATCTTTAATAAATAAATAAAAAGAAAGAAAAAGTTACTGGTGATTTAATAAAATAAAATAAAAAAAGAGCATGGACTCCTTTACCAGTGGGTAGAAAATTGAAGAAAATGGCCACCATCAATAGTTAACTGCATATAATTGTTCAGGAAGGAGAAGGCCCCATGAGTTCATCCACATTTCATGACAGGAAGTTGACGGGCCAAGTTCATGGCCAGAAGTCAGTGTTCCACACCTGTAACCTGCTTCTTCTAGCTCTTAATAATTTATTCCACCCTTTTAAGATGTTCCTTAAGCCTTGGATGGGGATGATGGACATGATCCATTCATGGCTGAACATTCAATAGTCTTTGCACTTTGATCAGTTATGGGTCTCTACAACTACTACTGATGACTGCCAAAAACCATTCCTTTTAAATGACTGCATCCAGCATACTCAATTGCTTTTATATATCTTAATTTGTTTTGTATTTTCTGTTAATGTATATTTGGGCTCTTTATATCTTTTTGTTATTGAGTTTGACTTCTAAGTCAATACCCAAAAATCTCTTGTATCTTTAATTCCACCCCAAGTTATGAACTACAAAGGAGGTTCTATTGCTTCATCTATCTTGTGGCACTGGTGTTGTGGAATATTTCTATACTGTGTGAAGATGTATTGCTGTGATTGGTGCAATATAAAACTGAGTAGCCAATAGCTAGGCAGAAAACATAGGTAAGATTTCTGTGTAGAAAGAGAACTCTGGGAAGAAGAAAGGCAGAGTTGCCAGTCAGACATGGAAAGGAAACACGAGGTGCAAGATGAAGACAGATAATGTCACATGACAGAACATAGATTGATATAAATGAGTTAATTTATAGTATTAGAACTTGTTGGGGAAAAGTCTAAGCTAAGGCCAAGCTTTCATAATTAATAAGAAGTCTCCATGTCGTGATTTGGGTGATGGAGACCCAAAAATATTCTGACAAGAAACAATACTACAACTTGTCTCTGTTGCTCTTAAACTGCTCTGTATTTTGCTATTTGAAAGTTTACCAGAGAATGAATATATCTATAGACTGAGCCTTCTCAATAGAAAAATACAGAAGGCTTAATAGCATGAACTGATTTGTGATTCTTCTTCCTCCCTGTTGCCTAGTCATTTGCTAAATAAAGTGTCTATTAATCTCTGCTTTTCCTTCTCTTTTTAAAAAATATATCTTATTTATGTGTATGAATGTTTTATTTTCATGTATGCCTGTGCTCTGCTGGTGCCTATGAAGGCCAGAAGGGAGCATTCACTCCCCTGGAACTGAATTTTTGAGCAGTCATGAAGGTGCTGGCAATTGAATCTGGGTTCACTGGGAGAGCAACTGGTGTTCTTAATTGCTGAACCATCTCTCCAGTCCCTTGCTTTCTTCTTTTTTTCATCCAGCATATGCCATTCATGTTCCTGGTCCTCTGTGAGTAATATGGTACACACAAAAATAGTATTTTCCTAGTATAGAATATCCTATGAAAATACTTTATTAATACAAAATTCAGGTAACATAAACAAAAATAGAAAAAAATACACGTTTTTTTTTTTTAAATACACGTTTTTGAGTTCCGGTTATAAACCCCATTGTGAAAATGTTTGCCTCAAATGCACAAAGCTTTGGGGTTGAAACTCTAGATCTGTATAAAACTAGACCTAGTTCTTCATGTCTATAATTCCAGCACTTGAGCTATGGAAACAAAAGAATTGGGAAATCAGGGTCATATTTTGGGCTAAAAGAGACCCAGTCTCCAAGTAACTAATTAACTAACTTGTTAGCTGATTTGCAAACTAACTAAAAACATTTTGTGTGTATTAAGGATTGTACCCAGTTCCTCATACATGCAAAAACATATTCTAAAACAGAGCCAGAAATCAAGTTCAGTCAAGCAATCATATTGTTGTGAGCTATCCACCAGAGGAGGCTTCTGGAACACAGATTCAAGACAACAGAAAGTCATTATTAGCCAACCTGTAATACATTGGGTGTCTGGACCCCAGTGCAGCGATGACCATTTCTCGGCATATACTTTTTTCTTATTTGTTTTGTTTTTGATTTTTCAAGATAGGGATTCTCTGTGTAGCTCTGGCCATCCTGGAAATTTCTCTGTAGATCAGGCTGGCCTCGAACTCAGAGATCTGCCTGCCTCTACCTCTCAAGTGCAGGATTAAAGACATACACTGCCATGGCCCAACTAAGCATGGGCTTTTAAGCCCAAAAGTTATATCCTGTGTTGCCATACCTCAGTGAGTAAGAACAGCTATTCAGAAGCAGAACTATAGAAGCCAAAGTGCAAGGTTAGTACATTTAGGGATTTTCCCAGAACTTTAATGGATTAGGTCTTTGTTCTTAATTTGGCAAGGGTTACTGCCTAAGTGCTGGTTTTCAAGGTCTAAACGGTACTTTAGTTGTGTTAAAGTATGGGGGGGAGGCTGTTATAGTATGTCCAGTTTTGGCTTGGTAGCAAAAGGATGTGTTTTATGTTGGGAAGATGGATTAGTGGCTAAAATGCTTGTCATACAAATGTGAAGAAATGAGTTCCAATTCCCAGAAGTATCTGTAACTTCAGCCTTCCTATGGTAAAATTGGAGGTAGAGCCAAGAGAATCCATTGATGCTTGTGGGTCCATTTAGCCTTGTTTGTAGCAATGAGCAACAAAAGAAACCCTGACTTAAGGTAGAAAGCAAAGGACAACATTCAAGATTGCCTTTTGAGCTCCACATGTGTCACTGAATGTGTGGAGTATTTTCCTGGCATCAGTATTCACACAGACACATCACACAAACACACACAGATATTTAAAAAGACCATTTTAGTTACATAACCCAATTCTTTGTGGCATTCTTCTGACAAAACAAGAGTGCCTCAATCTAGTTAAACTGTTCATTTCTCCATAAGAAGGGTCATGCAAAGTGTCTAAAAGTAGAGGTCTGTGGGGTTAGATGTCCCCAAGGTACCTCTCAAATCACATTGTGTAGCAACTAGCTGCTCTCAATTTCACAAGGCCTACACTGATGGTGATTTCAGATGTATCCTTGTCATTGTCCTCAAAGCAAAATTCTTTTGGGTCATTGCTCAGTTCTAAATTGCTCTAAAGAAGTTTTGTCCTCGAGTTGCAGTACTAGAAGAAGCAATGTGGCTATTTCTTTCTGCAGTTTTCATTTACCTCAAATCAGGTATATCCCTGCTAACTTGGAGCAAACACTTTCAGTACTTGAGATAATTTAATATTTATTATTTTATGTCAGAGACTGAGATAGTCATTGTGGGAAAAGGTGAATCTTTTATAGACTTCCGCATAGTTAGTTGCTAGAATACAACTTTATTCTTTAAAAGTATCACATACTATAATGGTTTTTTGAAAATTTCAGGGAGTAAAACAACAGTTTGCAGTGAATCGCAATATGTACTTTCAATTTAAAATCATATCCGAAATAGAGGCACTGCAATTTATTCATGATTTAGTTTAAGAGTTTCATTCAGCCCTGTAACTCAGGAATTTCGAGCTCAAAGAAACACATACAAATAGAACAACAAACAGCATTGAACTGGGAACCTTCTTTTTCTTTCACATGTCACATGGTAACTTATGGTAGCCAGCCTGTCCATGATTAACTGAATAGGAACTAATTTCCACATTTTCAAGACTGTTTCTGTGGTGCTGGAGAGAATGCTCAGTGGTTAAGAACAATTCTTTCTCTTGCAGAGGACCTGGAGTTTAGTTCCCAGCACATACCTGGTGGCTTAAAAACATTGGTAATTTCAGTTTCAGGGGATTCAGAGCACTACTCTGGCCTCTGTGGGTATCTGGCAAATACTCATCTGACAAAATACTCATATACATAAATAAAATAGAATGAAAAGTTAAGAAAAGCAGCAATAGAAGAAGACACTATGGATCTTAGGCTTCCACATATACATGTATATGCATCTATACACACACAGAAGCATGTACGCATGCACACCCCAAAACATATGTAACACACACACACACACACACACACACACACACACACACTGACAGATACAAACTCACAAAAGGAACAGTCATAGTTGGCTGTATGTGGGACGAAGCCAAAATGGGATTTCAACTGCAGAATGGCTAAGGTCACTTAGGGAGTTTTCTGGAAGTCTTTACAAATTGATTTTTATTTATCTAACAGCTTGAGAATGTTTAAGGCTTGCAGTTTAAAACTTTTCTTCCAGGAGTTCCACTGGAAGACCGTGCCACACAACTGCAACAAATATGCTGAGGGCCCAGGTAAGTCCCATACGAGTTCTCTGTTTAGCAGTTCAGTCTCTGTGAGCCCCTATGATCCCAGGTTAATTCACTGTGTGTGTGTGTGTGTGTGTTTCCCATGCTGTCCTTGGTCACTTTGGCTCTCATCGTCTAGTCCTTCCTCCCCTTCTTCCACAGGATTTCCCAAGGTCTGCCTAATATTTGCTATGGATCTCTGCATCTATTTCCTTCAGTTGCTGGGTAAGCCTTTCTGATGAAAATTGAGCTAGACAATTATCAATGAATATAGCAGAATATCGTTAGGAATCATTTCATTGACTTTATTTTTGTTAGTCATGCTTGGTTATGTCCTAGGTCTCTGGGCTGTCAAGCCTCTGGGTCCTGATTCTCTAGGAACTGTCAGGAGTGGGCTCCTTCTCATAATATGGATCTCAAGCTGGACCAGTCATTGGTTGGCCAGTGCCATAATTTCTGCACCACCTTTGTCCAAACATATCTTATAGACAGGGAACATTGTAGGTCAGAGCTTATGTGGCTGGGTTGGCATATTAATCCTTCAACTGGAAGGTTACAGAAGATGGCCGTTTCAGGTTCCATATCTCCCATTGCTAGGAGTCGTAGCTAGGGTCACCCTCATAGATTCCTCAGAGTTTTCATTGCACTAGGTTTCTAGCTCATTCCAGAGATCCCCCGATTCTGGTTGTCTTTCCCAGACATACATGCAGGAAAAACACAACTGCACATGAAATAAAAATAAATTATTCTTTTTTTTAAAAAAAGAAGAAAAGCATCACATTATCTAGGGAGTAAAGTGTGCCTAAGTTTTGGGGAAGATCTTGCCAAAAATCTGAGGGGCAGACAACCCAAGGTGACAATGAGTTTGGCACACTGTAAAATGCACAGGAAGAATGTTGGACCAAGGATACCAAGCAGTTCAAAGATGTAGATAGAGAAAAAAAAAACCTGTGTATTGCCATGTTAATTGTGATGATGGCTTGGATTAGATTTTCAAAAGTTGCTAAAGTCCTCTGGGAGGATAGAACAGGAGAGAAATATGATCTGAGCAGTGACAGTTTGAAAATATTCCAAGTACTCTTGCGTCTGTGGATCGCTGAGAATAGTCCTGAGTGCTGATAGCGTGTTGACAGAGGCTTCTGAAAACCCCTCTCAATCTCTTCATTTAAGGTAAATGAAAATTATACTTTGGGGAACTTTGCAGTATGCAGCTTTTTTGGTTCAGGATTTCAGATTACAGTTTTCATTTCCCACTCTTGGCTCTTGGGTGGATATAGTCCAAGGTCTGTCACTAGTGGTGACCTTGAAGTACTCAGGGTTTCTTTCTTTCTTTCTTTCTATCTTTCTATCTTTCTTTCTTTCTTTCTTTCTTTCTTTCTTCCTTCCTTCCTTCCTTCCTTCCTTCCTTCCTTTTTCTTTCTTTCTTCCTTTCTTTTCTGTTTTTCTCACTATGTAGCTCTGCCTGTTCTGGAACTCACTCTATAGACCAGCTGGCCTCAGACTCAGAAATTGCCTTGCCTTTGCCTCCCAAGTATTGACTTTTTTCCTTCCTTCCTTCCTTCCTTCCTTCCTTCCTTCCTTCCTTCCTTCCTTCCTTCCTTCCTTCCTTTTATTTTAAATCTATTAAGTTTTCTTTTTTAAACATTTATTTCATATACAATGTTCTGCCTGCATGTATGCTTACAGGCCAGAATGGGGAACCGACTCTCATTACAGATGGTTGTGAGCCACCATGTGGTTGCTGGGAATTGAACTCAGGACCTCAGGAAGAACAGTCAGTGCTCTTAACCTCTGAGCCATCTCATATGCACATTATATGCCTCTATTTATTCCTCAATCAATCCCTCTCTGATATGGTAATGTTTCGGTCCTTGGACTAAATTAATTTCTGGCCAGATCGCTCTCCCCTGACTCCACTGCATTTACTCTATTGCCTTACTCTGACATCTCAGATCCAAAGCTTATCTGTAAATATTCACAAGGTTTATGGTAAAAAGTCCTCTTTTCCCTCTAGGATGTATGTTTTTACTTGAGAAAGAATTTAAAGTGTAAAGTCCTCCAGTCACAGCATAATTCTAGAAATACCCTTTTTTTTTTTTTGTCTTTTAGAAAAAAAAAAAAACTGTGAGGTAAAGTTCTTTAGCAACCAAATGGCAGAAACAGATTTAAAATCTAGGAATAGATCTTTGTGAAATGTAAGAAACTATGTCATAGTATGTTGCCTTGTTGCTAATGTTCTCTTAATATACTATTTAGAATTTGGTTTTCCTCACTGCTTGAATGTTTTGCCAGTATTTACTCAGAGTACATTTTTCAAGGGGCAGTTGCCTTCTCTGCCTGCTTTACAGGAAAATATATTTTAAGCCTTTCAAGTTATTGAGAACAATAGGGAGAAGGTTTTATTTTTGTTGTCATAGGCATAATAAAACTAAATAACAAGACTAACATTAGTTTGAACTTTACCTTGGAACATATCCATGAAGAACAAAGGAAGAAAGTTTAGCCTTTTTATTTTTTAGTGCAGCTTATATAAAAGACACTTAGACATCAGTGAGTTATAGCTTGTGAATTACTTGTCATAGCCTGGACCTATCTTGATGCTTTTGCATTGTTTCAAAAGTTGAGCCCTCTCTTCCTTTGCAGTCTTCTATCTGTTTTGCCATTATTTCAGCTATTCATTTACTTTGTTGAGATTCTTTATCTTTCAAACCACATTATTTGGGAGGATAGCTGTGGTCTGCATCAGACTGGTTGTCAATTCTGATTTGGGAGAAAGGTTCTTGAAATCCAACAGTGTTGAGACTCATTTCTCCATGTCTCAAGGGAAATCATTGGCATGGTTCACAAAATTTTCAAAACTTCACAAAGAATGTGGGATAGTTAATGTGTTTCAGCCATATTATTTTAGAGTAAGATTTCTATGAGATTGATAGCCCTCCCCCAAAGCTGTATTTTCATTTCTTTAAGTAAGATGAAGAAGGAAAGGCAGCTAACTGCAGATTAATTTCCACATGTCTTTGTTATAATACAAACTTCACAGAAAATTTTCCACTGGAGCATGTCACATAGCTAACTTCCATTATTAGAGTTCTCTCTCCCTACATTCTCAAAATATCTCACCTAAGCAATGTACAGATGACATTAATATGACCATCTTTTATTTAAAAAAAATCCCATAGACAGGTAAACACACTGTCTCTGATCCCAGGTAGCAAGTAGACTATTAGGCTTTATTTTTTCTTTATTTTTTATTGCTTTATAAATAACAACATTCAAAATTTGCACTTCCTCTCCTCCCCCCATTTCCCTCCCGCTCTCCCACTTACTCTCCCCCTTCCCCTTCCAGTCCTAAGAGGGGGCAGCATACTCTGCCCTGTGGGAAGTCCAAGGCCCTCCCCTTCCATCCAGGCTTAGGAAGGTGTGCATCCAAATTGACTAGGATCCCAAAAAGCCAGTATATGCAGTAGAGACAAATTCCAGGGCCATTATCATTGACTTCTCAGTCTGACCCAATTGTCAGCCACATTGAGAGGGTCCAGGTTGATCCCATGCTTGTTCAGTCCCAGTCCAGCTGGCTTTGGTGAGTTTCCATTAGCTCAGGCACACTGTCTCAGTGGGTGGACCAACCCCTCGTGATCCTGACTTCCTTGCTCATATTCTCCCTCCTTGTGCTCTTCACCTGGCCCATGGGAGCTCAGTCCAGTTCTCCGATGTGGGTCTCTGTCTCTATCTCCGTCCATCGCCAGATGAAGGTTCTATGGTGATATTCAAGATATTCATCAGTGTGACTATGGGACAAGGCCAGTTCAGGCACCTTCTCTACCACTGCCTAGGGTCCTAGCTGGGGTCATCCCCAAAGACTCCTGGGAACCCCTCTAGAGCCGAGCCTCTTGCCAACCCCAAAATGGCTCCCTTAATTAACATATCTTCTTCTCTGCTCCCATATCCGTCCTTCCTCCATCTCAACCATCCCATTCCCCCAAGCTCTCCCCAACCCTCCCCTTCTCCCTTCAAAAATACCATTGATAACCTATGCTAGAGAGGATGTGGAGTAAGGGGAACACTCATCCATTGCTGGTGGGAATGCAAACTTGTGCAACCACTTTGGAAATCAGTGCGGCAGTTTCTCAGAAAATTGGGAGTCAACTTACCTCAGGATCCAGCAATACCACTCTTGGGAATATACCCAAGAATGCCCAATCATACTACAAAAGCATTTATTCAACTATGTTCATATCAGCATTATTTGTAATAGCCAGAACCTGGCAACAACCTAGATGTCCCTCAATGAAAGAATGGATAAAGAAAGTGTGGCACATCTACACATTAGAATACTACTCAGCTGTAAAAAACAATGACATCTTGAATTTTGCATGCAAATGGATGGAAATGGAAAACACTATGCTGAGTGAGATAATCCAGACCCAAAAATATGAATATGGTGTGTACTCACTCATTAGTGGATTCTAGCCATAAGCAAAGGATACTGAGCCTATAGTTCATGATCCTAGAGAAGCTAAATAATAAGGTGAACCCAAAGGAAAAAAATATAGAACCTCCTGGAAATTGGAATTAGACAAGATCTCCAGGCAAAATTTGGGAGCATGGGGTGGAGGTGGGGTAGGAGGAAGGGGATAGGGGGAGAGAGACTATTAGGCTTTTAAGCAACGATTTGCTATCATTTTCTGTAGAGGTCCAGATGGTATCTATTTCAATTTTTATGCATCAGATGATCTTTGTCATGTCTCTTAAATTCTGCTGCTGTAGTCTGAAAGCAGCCATAGAAGTATATAACTGAATGGACATGAATGTATTCCAATTGAACTTTATTTATTATAACACACTTATCCTAATTGTATGATGTGTTATTTGTGAACTCTCAATTATAATACTAACAATAGACTTTTTATTGTGCTATATTTTTTTTCTGCTCCTCTCCTTTCCTCCCCTCTCCTATTCTGCCCTCTCCCATGACCCCCATGCTCCCAGTTTACTCAGGAGATCTTGTCTTTTTCTACTTCCTGTTTAGATCCATGTATGTTTCTGTATAACAATAGACTTTTAAATTACCCTTGCATTACATTGAAGTGTGCATGTGTGAGTGTGTGTGTGTAGGTTAGAGGCTGACTTTGAGTGTCTTCCTCAATCACTCCCCATATTTTTTTCAGATAGGGTATTTCATTAAATATGGAGCTCATCAATTTGCTCAAGATGCTTGGACTACAATCTCCAGGGATCTGACTGTTTCCCTAGCACATCTACCCCAGCCCCTGAATTAGAGTTGCAGTCATGCACCATGACACCAGTTTTTATATGGCTCTTAGGGAGCACCAAACTCAGGTCCTCATGCTTGTGTTAAATGGTTGCCTTATTGGCTAAGACATCTTCCCAGATCCAGGAGAGGTTTCTTGTTTAATGATTTATTTTATTACTTTTAATTATGTGTATACATATGTTTTTGTGTGTTGGTGTGTATATGTGAATGACTGCCTATGGAGGTCAAAAGCATTATACGCTTTGATCTCGGGGAGTGAGTGGTTTTGAGTCACTTAACATGGGTACTAGGAATCCAATTGTGGTCCTGTGCAAAAGCATTATGAACCCCTAACCACTGAGCAATCCCTTCAGACAAAAGAAGCATTCTTTTCTTTCTGAAAAAGATTTATTTATTTGTATTTTTTCCCAATTAAATACTCTATTTTTAAGTTGAATTGGCCATGATATCTCTTAGCATTTGGTTTTTCGAGACAGGGTTTCTCTGTAGCTTTAGAGCCTGTCCTGGAACTAGCTCTTTAGACCAGGCTGGTCTCGAACTCACAGAGATCCGCCTGCCTCTGCCTCCCGAGTGCTGGGATTAAAGGCATGCACCACCATCACCCGGCTATTTATTTGTATTTTATGTGAGTGCACTGTATGCGTATATGTGTACTTTGTGTGTGCCTGGTACCTGTAGAAGCCAGAATAGGGCACTAGATTCCCTGGAACTGGAGCTCCAAATAGTTATGAGCTACTGTGTGGATGCTGAGAACTGAAGCATTCATATCCTGGAAAAGTAGCTTATGCTCTTAACCACAGAGTCATTGTTCCAGCCCAAGAAGAGAGTTTCCTAATAGAATGGTTTCGACATTCCCAAACGACATCATGAAATTCTTGGATAATTGAGAGGATGCCATGAGATACTGTGGCTACATGATAATTTTGCCATTCATCCTAGTGTCTTCATTGTACTTCATTGTACATAGTCACTTCATCAGCTGTCTTGATTTGGTTTCGACAAAAGTGTACAGACTTCAGATGTTAATTTTTCATAAATACTACTTATATAGTTGCCTTTGACAAAAAGACTTGGGATTTTATTTAATTAGAATTTCTTAATGGGTTAAACACAGCAAATTTCATAAAGCAACTGCGATGCTAAAAAAATGTTTATGGGAACCAGATGAGGAAGAAAAAGTCGAGTTTACTGGAATGTTGCTCACTCTACTTTCTAATTTGCACTTGGTCAAATATCACTTTATATAGTTTTGCTTTGTGTAAGGACATTTACAATTCATTCAATTTATTTTGTGTTCTCAGAAGACATGTACTTGTTTATTGCTGTATATCAGAGTAACCATGTACAACTAGTTTGCTTCCCATCAGAGACGGAGCAGAGAAATGTCCTTCAATAAGCACTTTCACATATGTTTATTTCATTTGATAAAATTCAATTATTTTTACAGATGAACCAGAGAGAAGATAAAGTTACTTGCCCAGGGTCACCTAACCAGTTGAATGCAGATGGAATCAACAACAGGCCTGCTGGCTCTCCAAGGCTGCACTTTCCCCACCACAAAACAGTGTCTACAGGAAGCTACTTGCAGTTCTTGGCAGGCTTTGCCTCCCTCCCCCCTCAAGTTCTTTTTAAGTAAGTCACAAGAAAACTGAGTAGCTGAATATTTGATTCTTTTATATTTTGGAAATACATGCTTTCAAAAGGAGATATGGTGGTTTTTTTTTAAACAACCATAGTTCTAGAACTAGGGTATTTCCAAATAAGGATACCGTTCAGAAATTATTTGCTTTCTTGGCAGTCTTCACACATTCTTTGTGAATGCAACTCCATTTCCCATCTTCTGTGTTCAGCGAGGACTCAGATGGTATTAAAAAGCTTTCAAAGGTGTGGCTTAGTGATATTCTTTGCAGATTTGAAATAACCAGACTTCCTGGCAGCATAATGTCACATTGTGATGGAACTGGCTGATAAATTCATTAATTCTAAAGTTGACTTGTGTTAGAATGCAGTTTTGTATAGTCTGGATCATGGGTATGAATTGAGGATAAACACGAATGTCAAAACATTATGATACAGGAGATTGGAGGGGGCAGAAGATGGAGCAGAATCTATTAAAATCTACCTTGTTTGAAAGTACTGTGATTATTTCTAACACCATGTAGTCCAATTTAAAAAAAACATGAGATTCAAAAATATTAAAATATACTTTTTGAAGTATATGCCGTTACATAAATATGGGATCCTGATTCTTTCGTCTTTTTTTTTACAGGAAAGCTCTGAGAATATAGAAAATCATGGCAAGACAAAATGTGAAAATAAGCAAATTCTCACTTAAAACTGATATAAAATCTAGGAAGCATACATTTCAGTCGCTGTTGTGCAGAAATGCAGCAATTTCCTCTGACATCTCTAGTTAAGATTCGGAGCCTGAATATTGACATTCAGTGAGGGAGGACTGTGAAAAACACACTAACCTTTGTCCTAGGATCTCCTAAGCAACACCTTATCTTTTGGCTCTTAGTAGTTGGGGTGTTGGAGGACATTGGGTGAGTGACAATGAGGGGGTGACAGATCTGTAGTTGTTATTCACAGGACTAAATGGATTACTGCTGAGATGGCCAATTTTCGGCCCAGATGTTCCCTTCAGCTCAGCAGTCCATGGCTCATTTTCCCACTACTTCAGTGACTTTGGAAACTGCCACCACTAACACATTTCTGTATGGGCAAGAAGTACCTCATAGCCATAGCTTGCTAGGCTCCTGGTGCATCCCTGATATAACTACAGGGAAAGAAGTACAGGGTTTGAAGTCATCTCAAGAGTCTCTTGCTAGTTTGCTTGTGCATTCTTATGAATAGAAACACTTAGGAGACTGAGAGACTGATGGTCAGTTTCAAGCCTATCAAAGCTATGTAGCAAGATCCTGTTTCAAAGAAAACATATACTGACATACGCAACTGTTCCCACAAAACAAAAATCTGGTTTCTTTTAAAAAATGGTTTATTTATTTTTAGATTATGTACATTGGTTTTGTTCTGTTTTGTTTTTTTTTGATTTTCAAGACAGGGTTTCTCTGTGTAGCCTTGTAGTCTGTCGTGAAACTCACTCTGTAGACCAGACTGGCCTCGAACTCACAGAGATCTGCCTGCCTCTGCCTCCCGAGTACTGGGATTAAAGGTGTGCACCACAATGCTTCGTGTAAGTCTGTGTAAAGGTGTCAGATGCCCTGGAACTGGGGTTACAGACAGTTGTGAGCCACCATGTGGCTGCTCGGAACTGAACCCAGGTCTCTTAACCAGTGCTCTTAACCACTGGGCCATCTCTCCAGCCCCACCCAGTCCCTCTTACATAGCCTTTCCCTTTTCTAAATTTCAATTTTCTTCTTCATGGCCTGGATAACCCATGTCTGTAATCTCAGTATTTATGAGGCAAGCTGGAGGACTGAAGCCAGCCCAGAGTATGAGGTGACAATGCCTTTAAAAAAAATCAGTGTAAAGGGGGGCGGTATTGGCTGTTTCCTGGGAAAGACCGCTTCTCCCACTCCCAGCCTGTATTTGTTTGTTAGGATTGAAGCCCTGCGAACTTTCCTTCTTCTATGTTGGCATATCCATTGGTTGTATTTTACAGTTAAGACTGGAGACCGAGAGAGAAATGAACCCACCCCACCCCCTACATAGTATATATGCAACAACAATTAAAGAAAAAGAGGCAGAAATTTGAGAGAGATGGGGGTGGGGAGACATGGCTGCATGGGAGAGACTAGAGGGAGGAAAGGGAAAGGGAAAATGATGTGATTATATTATAATTTGAGAAAATAAAAGCAAATATCTTCTGTTTCTAATGAGTTTCCTTATGTGTTGGTTTAGTCTTCTTATATCACTGAACCTGCAAGTTAATTCCAGGGCTTTTGTTATTAATTATTGGATCACTGATTCACACTATTAATTTCTTCTCACAATTAGTACAGAGCCAGCTACCCACTAAGCTGGAGAGGTGGGGGGGTACAATACAGTGAGAAAAAAAGGCTAGCATTTCAAAATGTTATCCTTTCATCTTGAGCAATAGGATGAGTAAATTGCTTTTCTGTGACAATTTCTCAGTATTTAATAAACTTTATTCTGGACTCTACAAATAACATAATAAGATGACATTCAGAAGTATTAGCATAATTCAGTGAAGATGAAGTCCTTAAAATCTCCTGGTTGAGATGTATGGTCACAGAGCCCAAGAAAAGGCTTCTGTCCTGAGAGTTTCAACTTCTGTCTCATCCTAGAACAGCTTCAGAGTCACTGTGCTCACCAACCACAGCAATGGGTTGGAGTCCTGTGGCTCTTCTCACATTGGTGTTACCATTACCTCCTCATGTCAGGACTGCAGGTCAAGGGAGCCTTGAACCCTCCTGAATTAGTTGTGTGGTTAATATCTGAAGTTCAACTAAAGACCATGTTCTTAAGAAGATACAGGGGGCTAGAGATGTAGCTTAATGAGAGCGAAGTTGCATTTTTAGTAATTATAATTTTTTTTCAAGTCAGGGTTTCTCTGGAGCTTTGGTGCCTGTCTGGAACTAGCTCTTGTAGACCAGTCTGGCCCCGAACTCACAGAGATCTGTCTGCCTCTGCCTCCAGAGTGCTGGGATTAAAGGCTCGCTCCACCACTGCCGGGCGATTATAATACTTTTGAAAATGCTTATGTATCTTTGTAGGTAGACTTTTCCTTCTATTTTTTTAATATAATTTTTTATTGAAAAAAAATTCCACCTCCTCCCCGCCTCCCATTTCCCTCCCCGTCTCCCTTTTCCCTCCCCCTCCTCCCTCTCCTCTCCCCCTAACCCCACTCCTCTCCTCCTCCCTCTCCAGACTGAAGGGCAGTCAGGGTTCCCTGCCCTGTGGAAAGTCCAAAGTCCTCCCTGCTCCATCCTGGTCTAGGAAGGTGAACATCCAAACTGGCTAGGCTCCCACAAAGCCAGAACATGAAGTAGAATCAAAAGCTAGTGCCATTGTCCTTGGCTCCTCAGCAGCCCTCATTGTTCGCCATATTCAGAGAGTCCGGTTTTATCCCATGCTTTTTCAGTCGCAGTCCAGCTGGCCTTGGTGAGCTCTCAATATATCAGCCCTACTGTCTCCGTGGGTGGGTGCACCCCTCGTGGTCCTGACTTCTTTGCTCATATTTTCCCTTCTTCTGCTCCTCCTTGGGACATTGGGAGCTCAGTCCGGTGCTCCAGTGTGCCACTCTTGGGAATATACCCAAGAAATGCCCTATCATATGACAGGGGCATTTGTTCAACTATGTTCATAGCAGCATTATTTGTAATAGCCAGAACCTGGAAACAACCTAGATGTCCTTCAGTGGAAGAATGGATGAAGAAAGTGTGGAATGTATACACATTAGAACACTACTCAGCGGTAAAAAAAAATGGCATCTTGAATTTTTTTATGGAAATGGATGGAAATAGAAAACACTATGCTGAGTGAGGTAACCCAGACCCAAAAAGATGAACATGGGATGTACTCACTCATAATTGGTTTCTAGAGATAAATAAAGGTCAATGAGTCTATAATTTGATTTCCTAAAGAAGCTAAATAAGAAGGTGACCCCAAAGAAAAACATATAGCTATCCTCCTGATTATGGGAAGTAGACAAGATTGCCGGGCAAAAAATGGGATCTTGGGGGTGGGCTGGGAGGGGGGTAAGGGGAGATGGGGAGAGAAAAGTGAGAAGGGGAGGTTGGGGGGAACTTGGGAAACGGGATGATTGGGATAAAGGAAGGTTGGATAGGGGAGCAGGGAAGCACATATCTTAAGTAAGGGAGCCATCTTAGGGTTGGCAAGAGACTTGGTGCTAGAGGGGCTCCCAGGTGCCCAGGGCGATGTCCCCAGTTAGTTCCTGGGGCAGCTGAGGACAGAGATCCTGAAATGACCCTATCCTATAGCCATACTGATGAATATCTTGCATATCGCCATAGAACCTTCATCTGGAGATGGATGGAGATAGAGACTTTTCCTTCTAGATTGCTGATTATCTCTGTCCCACCAACCACTCTTAAATAACCACCCAGAGACTTTTTATTAATTATAAATGCTCACCTGATAGCTTATGCTTGTTACTAACTAGTTCTTCAACTTAAATTAACCCATATTTCTTAACTATCCTCTGCTACAGGGTGGTACCTTCTTTCAGCATAGGATGGATGTTAATATCCTCCTTCACCTGCATCTGTCTTGTGATTGCCGAGACTCTGCCCTCTTTCTTCCCAGTGGCTCTCCCACCCAATCTCTTCCTGTACATCTATAGACCAGTTAACTCTTTATTAAACAATGAGCTTAATACATATTTACATTGTACAAAGATTGTTGCACAGTATTTATTCATTTGAGACACAGTATGAATGTCAAGATTGAAGTATATTGATTAAAGCCTGCATTACAGTAGGAATTGTGATGAATGTGTCCTAGCTTCTTAAACAATTTTCATTTTGGTTTTGTTGAGATGGTGTCTCATTTGACCATGCTGTCCTTGAATTTGCCATGTAGCCATGGGCGGACTTGATCATCTGATCTTCCTGCCACTGCCTCCTGAGTGCTGGGATAATGGGCATGCACTACACTCAGTTTTCTGTAGTATTGAGAACTGAACCTGGATTCTTGTGAATTATAAGGAAACATTTTTCCAACTGACCCTCACCCACCAGTCCAGACTTTTGTTTAAAATAAGTGCTTATGTATCTTTGAAAATGTACCCCCTCTATGAAATGCATTCTTTTTTTCTGTTTCTTAACTTTATTTTTACTTTTTAATGCAGTATGGTTCACTGACAGAAAGCTCTCATACCATACAAATAAAGTGAATTTCTGCATTTTTATAATATACTGAAATAGCATATTTACATCTTATTTAAATAAGAACTCTTGTTACAAAAGCTTGATATTTTTCTTCTCCACATATCAATTAAAAGAACATTGGGAAAACCCTTTGAAGGTGAGTGATTCAGCTAGAGTTTGTGTTTTTTTCTGCCTATCATTCTCTACTGCTACCTGTAGTGTAGACAAGGTGACTAAGCTCTAACAGCCATTGGACAAATGAGAGAGCAGCATGAATTCAATACAATTCAAAGAAAATTCCCAACAATTTAGAATAGAAAAGCTAATTTCAAAACTACATGTGGAAAAACTGAGAATTCTCAATTAGATTATGAAGAAATAGTACACACACTGACACAATGTGACTTCTTCATTTTTTAAAAATGGAATTTGGGGTCCTGCATTTGATTTAGAAGCAGGAAAGAACATTACAGAAAAAAGCAAGATCAAAAGACCATATTTTAATAATCATAATGTGAATTTTTGTTTTGATTACTGCTTTATGGTTACATAAGATGTTAACATAACTGAACCTGAATGAAAGATAAACCAGAAGCTTTTAGCTTTACAACCTTTTAGGTCTATAGTATCTAAAATAAAACTATTTCCGTAGAGTTACTGACCCCTTGTCAACGTGACAAACAAAGCACTCCCTAATTAGAATCTTTCTTATTTATTTCCAAGACGGTACATTGCTACTAATATCACAATAACACATTATTCAGTCTCTTCAAAATATCCAATCTTTCTAAAAATCAAAAATCTCTATTAAAAGTTTCATCCCTAAAAAAAAATTCCAAGTCTTTCAGCTATGGGCTCCTGTAAACATCAAAATTAAATTTAATATCTTCTCACTTCAAGAGGGAAGAACCAGGGCAAAATCACAATTTGAATGAAGCAAAACAAACTCCAATTGTACAAATAACTCCACATTTAATGTCTTGGATTCACTCAGGATCTTCTGGGCTCCTCCAAAAAGCTTGAGTCACTTCTTTGGTTCCACCCTCTGCAGCACACACAGCTTGTATCTAAGCTCCGGCAGGCTCCACTCCATTCCTGCTCCTGATCTTGGTGGCCATCCCATGGTACCGGCATCTCCAAAATGCCAGGGTCTTTTGCTGCAACTGGGCTGCACTTCCCCCAATAGCCTCTCTTAGGCTCTCCTCGTGGTACCAAGCCTCTTCTCTGCATGACCCCTTCAGTCCTGGGCTTTCAATTGCCACTGAGTCTATACCTTCACCAATGGCCTCTCCTGGCTTCTCACAGTTCCAGGCCTCAGTTGTGCTCCATAACCCCATCATGTCTTCAAAACCAGTACCACCTGGATGATTCTTACACTACAAAGTTTGGCTGCCAGTGTAAGGCACAACTTTGGCCACTCTGCAAAATAGCTTTGGTGTTCTTTTAGGAAGAAGCACTTACCAGAAAACAACAATGCTGTTCTCTTGCTCTCTCTCTCTCTCTCTCTCTCTCTCTCTCTCTCTCTCTCTCTCTCTCTCACACACACACACACACACACACATTTCTTTTTTTTTTTTTTTAGAGACAGGGTTCCCTGTGTAATCCTGGAACTCACTCTGTAGATCAGGTTGGCCTCAAATTCAGAGATCCATTTGCCTCTGCCTACCAAGTGATGGAATTAAAGGTGTGCACCAACATACCTGGCTTGCTGATCTTTGTTTGTCTGTCTCTCTTTTTTTTTTTTTTGATAAGAATTCCTGTGTAGCTTTGGAGCCTGTCCTGGAACTCACTCTGTAGATCAAACTGGCCTCAAACTCACAGAGATCTTCCCTCCTCCTGAGTCCCTGGATTAAAGGCATGCACCACTACTGCTCAGTTTACTAGTCTCTTCTTTTTTATTTATTTATTGATTCATTTTTATTGATCTCTTCATTTTTCTATGCTCCCCTCCCTGCCTCTCCCCTCGGCTTCAACAGTCTCCCATGGTCCCCATGCTCCCAATTTACTAAGAAGGTCTTGTCTTTTTCTGGAATGCATGGAAC
>NW_026068143.1:275936-278558 GCF_014885135.2 Alexandromys fortis | reverse complement strand
GGTTTTATCCCATGCTTTTTCAGTCACAGTCCAGCTGGCCTTGGTGAGCTCCCAATAGATCAGCCCCACTGTCTCAGTGGGTGGGTGCACCCCCCGTGGTCCTGACATCCTTGCTCATGTTCTCCCTCCATCTGCTCCTCATTGGGACCTTGGGAGCTCAGTCTGTTTTATTTATAATAAAGAAACAAAAACTAAAACAACTATAATGTGACAGGTTATAGCTTTGTAACATGATCACATTAATCATTTTCTTTCTGTTCAAAAATTTGACAGTCATAATACCTACACTTTATTGAATTGGAATTACCTTAAATTGTTTTGTCCCTTAAGAGGACCTGTTGCCAGGCCTATAAGTTTGTGGTCTGGTTACTAATATAATCCAACCAGCAAGGCAGTGATTGAGTCCACTTCTCAGTCACTCAAGTCCAACCAAAAGCTAATTTCATCAGTTGCATCAATCTCACCCAAAGCTTGATGATTTGATCTGATTTTTTTAGCAGACTGTTTTTCCAGAGTGTGTCTGGAAAATGATGATACTATGGAAAATAAAGAAATAAAATTATGGGAAAGGGTGATGATCTTTCGATGTGTTCACCACATTTCCCTCCCCTTCTGTTTTTGGCATTGGCTACACAATCTCTTCAAGCTCATGTAGATAATTTATTGTTACCCACAGTTCATTATTCTTTCCACTCATCTCACAATCATTGGTCATCATCTTCTGTGGGCTTTGCGAAGGATATATGTAAGATTGGAAGTGACCTGTATGTCAGAGATGAGAACTTAAAAATTAAATGCTTACCGGCTTAGAGATGCTTAGAGATGCTCCCCAAGTATCCTTGTGCCCTCACACAAATGTTTAATTATTTAATTCCTTGGACATTCAGACATCCAGATCAGGTGTCATCTCTTCTAGAATGGTTTATCTTTTTTCAGCTTTCTTCTTTAACTATTAAATGTCTCAGGAACTACTCTCATTTTGTAGTACTTCCTATGGGCAGTTTTGAGGTCATTGTCCTTCTTGACTCTATCAAAAAAACTATTTCTCCATTTTCTCAGCTTCACTATGAGGTAGATATTAATCTGAAGAGAAAACAAATAGAATCTATGTCCTCACTTTTGCTAATCAATCACTCTACCTCTGATCCACAATCTTAGTCTTATATTTTTATTTTTCTTGACTAAAACATGTAAATAGTTGAGGATTATTTTGTAATACTGTTGGGTCTTGTTCTTCTGCATTCCTCTTCAGTGGCAAACATTAGTTTAAATTTAATGTTTACTATTCTTCTTCAAAAATTTTATTATTGTATTAGTCATTTATTTGTGTGTATGTGTGGGTATGGAAGTTTATCGGACAATTTTCAACAAAGTTCATTCCTTCTTCCACTATGTATGTTTTGGAGATCAAACTCAGGAAATCAGATGTGGGAGCAACAAAGTCCCTTTGCCTGCTGAGCCATCTTGCCTGTCTCATGTCAAATTTCTAATGTATTGCTAGGTACGTATTTGGCAATATACAATTGCATTATTTTACTTGACTTCATTCTTTATATGAATTTCATATCACATGCTATTTTGCTACTTGTTTATTCTGTCAAGATTTTTAAATTGATATTTATGGATTTGAATCAGCTTGTTTATACATACAAAATTCTGTGTATACTCAATTATATTAGTGTGTCACAGATTTATTTTTAGGTTCTATAGATTCTGTTTCACTGACATGTAAGATACTTTCAATAATTGATATGATAAACAGTTCTTCACCTAGTATTCTTGGACATGGCCCCTCAGGCAACTGTGCTACAATTTATTTTCCAGATACAAATTAAGAAGCAGAACTGATAGATCATATATTATATAGATCTTCAACTTTATGATAGAGTATAAAATTGTTCTCCAAATTGTATTAATTTTCCCTCACTAACAACATATGAGAATTATTATTATTTACTAAAGAATTGATTTTATTTAAACTAAACGATGTGTACATATTTATAAAATATATGCATAAATAATTTTATTTAAAATACATATATAGATATATATGTGTATATGCATGTGCTTGTATATGTGAACATGGATACATTGCCTCTGGAAATCATGAGATTATCATGGATTCTTTTGAGCTATAGTTACAGATGGTTGTAAGCTACCTCATATGGGTGCTGGAAACCGAACTTGGGGCTTCTGGAAGAACAGTACATGCTCTTAACTGCTAAGCAACCTATCCACCTTAAGAGAATTATTTTTTTAACTATATCAAAAGATTATTTCATTTTCACCATCTTTGCAAGTAGAAAATGTTCTTCCATGTTTTTATTTAAAATAGAATATTTTCTTACACAATATATCCTGATTATGATTTCCCCTCCCTCTAACCTCCCAGTGACTCTCTTACTCCTCTCCCTTCTCAATCCATACCCTTTCTGACTCTCATTAGAAAAGAACAAGTTTTTAAGAGAAAATAACTAAACATAACAAAATGAAATATAAGTTAAAGCAAGAACTATCTTATTGAAATTGGACATGTTAACCCAAAAGAATGAAAAAGGTCTGAAGACAAGAGTAAGAGTCCATCTCAATCTCAGTCATATCCAATAAAAATACTAAGCTAAT
>NW_026068143.1:264936-273965 GCF_014885135.2 Alexandromys fortis | reverse complement strand
TTTTTTTTTTTTTTTTTTTTTTTTTTTTTTTTTTTTTTTTTTTTTTTTTTTTTTTTACTGCTGAGTAGAACTCTAAAGTATATATGTGCCATTAACAGAGATGTTGACCAGTGGAATCGAATCGAAGACCCAGATATTAACCCACAAACCTAGGAACACCTGATTTTTGACAAAGGAAGTAAAATTATACAATGGAAGAAAGAATACATCGTTAACAAATGGTGCTGTCATAACTGGATTTCAACACGTAAAAGAATGAAAATAGATCCATATCTACCACCATGCACAAAACTCAAGTCCAAATGGATTAAAGACCTCAATAAAAATCTGACCATGCTGAACCTGATAGAAGAGAAAGTGGAAAGTAATCTGCAACATATGGGCATAGGAGACAAAGTCCTACTTATAACCCCAGTAGCACAGACAATAAGAGCAACAATGAATAAATGTGACCTCCTGAGACTGAGAAGCTTCTGTAATGCAAAGGACACTGTCATTAAGACAAAAAGGCAACCTAATGAATTTGAGAAGATCTTCATCAACCCCACATCAAACAAAGATCTGATCTCCAAAATATATAAAAAACTCAAGAAACTAGACATTAAAACTCTAATAAATCCAATTTAAAAAATGGGGTACTGATCTGAACAGAGAATTCTCAACAGAATAAGTTCAAATGGCCAACATGCACTTAAGGTTATGCTCAACCTCCTTAGTGATCAGGGAAATGCAAACCAAAACAACTTTGAGATACCATCTTACACCTGTCAGAATGGCTAAAATCAAAAACACTAATGGTAGCCTGTGCTGGAGAGGTTGTGGAGTAAGGAGAACATTCATTCGTTGCTGGTGGAAATGCAAACTTGTGCAACCACTTTGGAAATCAGTGTGGCAGTTTCTCAGAAAACTGGGAGTCAACCTACCTCAGGATCCAGCAATTCCATTCTTGGGAATATACCCAAGAGATTCCCTATCATATTACGAAAGCATTTGTTCAACTATGTAACTATATGATATTTTCTTCATCCATTCTTTTGCTGTGGAACAGTTGGGTTGTTTCCAGTTTCTGGCTATTATGAATAAAGCCACAATGAGCATGATTAAATGCTCTTCGGGTATATGTCCAAGTATGGTATAGCTGAGTCTTGAAGTAGATTAATTCCCAACTTTCCGAGGAACAACCATATTTCTTTCCAAAGAGGTTGTCTAAGTTTGCACTCCCACCAGCAATGGAGGAGTGTTTCTCGAGTTCTTTATATATTTTGGAGATCAGACCTTTGTCAGTTGCGGGGTTCTGAAGATTTTCTCCCAGTCAGTGGGTTGCCTTTCTGTCTTAGCGACAGTGTCATTTGCTTTACAGAAGATTCTCAGTCTCAGGAGGTCCCATTTATTCAATGAGGCCCTTACTGTCTGTGCTGCTGGGGTTATACGTAGGAAGTGGTCTCCTGTGCCCACGTGTTGTAGAGTACTTCCCACTTTCTCTTCAATCAGGTTCAGTGTGTTTGGACTGATATTGAGGTCTTTCACCCACTTGGACTTGAGTTTTGTGCATGGTGATAGATATGGGTCTATTTTCATTCTTCTACAGATTGACATCCAGTTTTGCCAGCACAATTTGTTGAAGATGCTCTCTTTTTTCCATTGTATACTTTTAGCTCCTTTATCGAAAATCAGGTGTTCATATGTTTGTGGGTTAAAGTCAGGGTCTTCTATTCGATTCCATTGGTCGACTTCTCTGTTTTTATGCCAATACCAAGCTGTTTTCAATACTGTAGCTCTGTAATAGAGTTTGAAGTCAGGGATGGTAATGCCTCCAGACGTTCCTTTATTGTATAAGATTGTTTTGGCTATCCTGGGTTTTTTGTTTTTCCATATAAAGTTGATTATTGTCTTCTCCAGATCTGTGAAGAATTTTGATGGGATTTTGATGGGGATTGCATTGAATCTATAGATTGCTTTTGGTAGAATTGCCATTTTTACTATGTTGATCCTCCCAATCCAAGAGCAAGGGAGATCCTTCCATTTTCTGGTGTCCTCTTCTATTTCTTTCTTCAAAGACTTAAAGTTCTTGTCAAATAGATCTTTCACTTCCTTGGTCAGGGTTACCCCAAGATATTTTATGCTCTTTGTGGCTATCGTGAAAGGTGATGCTTCTCTGATTTCCCTCTCTGTTTCCTTATCCTTAGTGTATAGGAAGGCAACTGATTTTTTCGAGTTGATCTTGTATCCTGCCACATTACTAAAGGTGTTTATCAGCTGTAGGAGTTCTTTGGTAGAGTTTTTGGGGTCGCTTATGTATACTATCATATCATCTGCAAATAACGAAAGCTTAACTTCTTCCTTTCCAATACGAATCCCCTTGATCTGGAGGAGTGTTTCTCTTGCTTCACATCCTCTCCAGCACGAGCCATCACTTGGTTTATTGAACTTAGCAATTCTGATAGGTGTAATATGGTATCTCAGAGTCATTTTGATTTGTATTTCCCTGTTAGCTAAGGATGTTGAACTTTTTAAGGTGTTTCTCAACTTCTTGAGAATTCTCTGTTTAAATCTGTAGTCCATTTTAAAATAGGATTATCTCAATTATTTAGATTATTTGACATCTAATTTCTTAAGTTCTTTATATATTTGGAATATTAGTCTTTTATCAAATATGAATGTTACCAAAGTCTATTCTCATGTGAAGGCTGCCATTTTGTCTTTTTGACAGTGTCCTTTTTCTTACAAACATTTTTCAGTTTCATAAGGTCTCATTTATTAATTGTCAGTCTTAGTGTCTGCATTATCAGTGTTATATTCAGGAGGTTGTCTCCTGTGCCAGTGCATTCAAGGCTATTCCCCACTTTATCTTCTATCACGTTCAGTGTATCTGGTTTTATGCTGAGGTCTTTGATTTACTTTTACTTGAGGTTTGTGCAGGATGATATATTTGGATCTATTTGTATTCTTCTAGATGCAGATATCCAGATTGACCAGCATCTTTTGTTGGAGGCAGTATCATTTTTCCTCTATGTATTTCCAGTTTCTTTATAAAACCTCAGGTTTGCATAGGTGTGTGGATTTATTTCTGGAACATAAATTCTATTTCATTAATCAACAAATCCATTTTCATGCCAGTTCCTTGCTGTTTTGTTACAATAGCCCTGTAGTACAACTTGAAATCAAAGATGGTGATATCTCCAGCAGTTCTTTTATTGTTCGTGATTCTTTTAGCTATCCTGGGTTTTCTGATTTTCCACAGGAAGTTGAGGATTATCTTGTCAAGGTCTATAGGAAATGTGTTAGGATTTTAATGGTGATTGCATTGAATCTGTAGATTACTTTTGGTAAGATTGCCATTTTTGCTATGCTAATCCTACTTATCTGTGAGCATGTGAGATTTTTTTCCTTTTCTGTTATTTTCTTAAATTTCTGCTTCAAAGACTTGCAGTGCTTATTATTCATATCTTTCACTTCTTTGGTTAGAGTTACCCTCACGAAATTTTCTATTATTTGAGGCTATTTTGAAACGTCTTGCTTCCCTTATTTCTTTCACAATTGGATAGGTATTTGTACACGGGTGGGCTACTATTTTTTTTTAGTTAATCTTGTATCCACCCACTTTGCTGAAGGTGTTTATCAGCTATAGGAGTTCATTAGTTGATGTGGGATTCCCCTCTGTATGCTATGAATGTTTTAATACCATTAAATATTAAAGAAGTTGCTTCATTCAATGGTTTAGCAGAATAAAGCCAGGTAGGAAATTTGAACAGAGATTTAGAAAGAGAGAGAGAGAGTAGGAAGAGTCAGAGAGCCTCCATGTAGCCACCAAAGGAGAAAGATGCTTGCCAGACCCTTACCAGAATGTCATAGCCTTGTACCATAATATGGATTAATAGAAATGGGTTATTTAAGATATAAGAGTTAGGTAATAAGAATCCTGATCTAATAAACAAAGCAGTGCTGTAATTAATATAATTTCTGTAATATTATTCAGGTCTGGGTGGCCGGGAAACAAAGAAGTGATCTCCTTTTACAAAATGTTGCTCAAATGACTGGGGTTAACATGCCTGGCCTGACACCGACTTCAGGTCCGGGTTCTTGTATATTTGCTCAGGGTTAGGAGGAAAGTAGTTGAGAGCAAGACAGCCACTCATGACCCCTGCCTGGGCAAGCAGATGTTTCAGGTTTGCCAGGTGTGTAAAGGCAAGAGAGCTGGTGGATTCCTACCACCATACACAGAAATAGTTCCAGGCAGTGCAGTGCGCTGCATGACAGATTTAGCTTTTTAAGATAAAAAGGGTTTATGTGATGCATGCTCCTTCCCAGAGTTGAGGTGGTGAGGGCAGATACTACCCAGCCCTCCAAGAGCTTGCATTAAAGGCACCTCTGCCGTATTGAAAGGATGAGAGAGATTAAGCCATCATCCAGGGTTACTGTGACCACTGCTTTCTCTTTTAAAATGCTCCTTGTCAAAAAAGGATTTCAGATACACAATAGGAGAGATTCAACGATAAAATATTTCTAAATGAAACATAGTGTGTTTTAAAAATGTACATAGGTGTGACCACATAACATCTCCCAGTTCAGCCTGTTCAGGCGCTGGGACCGAACCCGAATTGGGAGGGCAACCATGAGGGTGGTAATTCCTTTGTCTCAATAGCCTGCTTGAAGCAAGCAAGGTAGGCCCTTTGTTTATGAGCTAACCAAGCAGGAGAGATCCCATCTAGGCACCAGGAGAGCCATCATTGGGGTAAGTGAGTTTCTGGCCCATGGCAGCAGCCCGGGACAGGGAACTCAGACGTTCCTCATCCCTCCTACACTTCCTGGTCTTCCTGGAGGGGCTATACTACCCGATACCTACACTCTCTTCCTATCCCACGCAGCTTGCATCCAGAACCCTCCCCCTTTCTGCCTCCCACCCCTCTTTGACCACATAACATCTCCCAGCTCAGCCTGTTTGGGCGCTCGGACTGAATCCGAATCGGGGAGGGCAACCAGGAGGGCAGTAGTTCCTTTGTCTCAATAGCCTGCCTGCAGCAAGCAGGGTAGGCCCTTTGTTTACGAGCTACCCAAGCAGCACAGAGATCCGATCTAGGCACCAGGAGAGCTATCACTGCGGAGTGACATCACTGGGAAGGTACATCAGTGAGCAAGGAGACCTGATCCTGTAAAAGAAGATCCATAGGGGAGCATTCGGAGGAAGAGAAGGGCAGGCGCCAATGCAAGAATTCAACCAACAATCTGAAAAACAACATGAAACCACCAGAACCCAGCAACCTCACAACAGGAGGACATGAACACCTTAATCAAGAAGAAGTAGAAAAAACTGACATTATGAAAGTGATAGAGGGCCTTAAACTGCATGTAAAAAATGACCTTATAGAAATGGATGAGAAGTATAACAGAAAGTTTGAAGAATTGAGTAAATCAGTGAATGAAACCCTAGGAAACAAAGAAAAAACAATCAAGCAGATAATGGAAACAGTTCAAGACTTGAAAACCGAAATGGAGGGAAGGAAGAAAACACAAACAGAGGGCCGGCTGGACATGGAAAATCAGGTAAACGAATAGAGACTACAGAAACAAGCATAACCAACCGAATACAAGAGATAGAAGAAAGAGTCTCAGATTCTGAAGACACCATAGACAAAATAAACGCATAGAACAAAGTAAACAGCAAATCCAACAAACTCTCATCAAAAAACATTCAGGAAATCTGGGACACAATAAAAAGACCAAACCTAAGAATAATTGGAGTAGAAGAAGGAGAAGTGCAGCTCAAATGTCCAGAAATATATTTAATAAAATTATAGAAGAAAACTTTCCAAACCTAAAGAAAGATATACCTTTCTTTCAAAGGTTCAAGAAGCATACAAAACACCAAATAGACTGAATAAAAAAAAGATCTCCTCATCATATAATAATCAAAACACAATACATAGAGAATAAAGAAAGAATATTAAGAGCCACAAAGGAAAAAGGCCAAGTTACTTACAAAGGTAAACCTATCAGACTTACACCTGACTTCTCTATGGAAACCATGAAAGCCAGAAGGTCCTGGATAGATGTACTGCAAAAACTAAGAGACCATGGATGCAAGCCCAGACTACTATACCCAGCCAAGCTTTCATTCACCATAAATGGAGAAAACAAAATTTTCCAGGATAAAAACAAATTTAAACAATACGTAGCCACAAACCCAGCCTTACAGAAAGTAATAGAAGGAAAATCTCTAACCAAGGAGTCCAACAATGACCACAATAACTCAGACATCTAGAGACCCGTCACCAGCGCAACTCAAAGAAGGGACGCACACGAACTCTACTACTAAAGAAGTGACCGGAGTTAACATCCCCTGGTCATTAATATCACTTAATGTCAATGGGCTCAACTCACCTATAAAAAGGCACAGGCTAAGAGATTGGATACGAAATCAGGATCCAACATTCTGCTGTTTACAAGAAACACACCTCAAACACAGAGACAGGCACCTACTCAGAGTAAAGGGCTGGGAAAAGGCTTATCAAGCAAATGGACCTAAGAAACAAGCAGGTGTGGCCATACTAATTTCTAACAAACTTGACTTCAAACTTAAATCAATCAGAAGAGATGGAGAGGGACATTTTATACTCATAACAGGATCAATTCATCAAGAGGAAGTCTCAATCCTGAATATCTACGCCCCTAATATAAAAGCACCCACATACGTAAAAGAAACATTACTAAAACTCAAGGCAGCCATCAAACCGCACACACTAATAGTGGGAGACTTCAACACTCCTCTCTCACCAATGGACAGGTCAATCAGACAGAAACCTAACAGAGAACTAAGAGAATTAATGGAGGTAATGAATCAATTGGACTTGACAGACATCTATAGAATATTCCACCCAAATCGGAAAGAATATACCTTCTTCTCTGCAGCTCATGGAACCTTCTCGAAAATTGACCACATACTCGGTAACAAAGCAAACTTCCACAGGTACAAAAACATATTAGTAACCACCTGTATCTTATCAGATCACCATGGATTAAAGTTAGAATTCAACAACAACCCTACCCCCAGAAAGCCTACAAACTCATGGAAACTGAACAGTCAACTACTGAACCACACCTGGATCAAGGAAGAAATAAAGAAAGAAATTAAAGTCTTCCTTGAATTCAATGAAAATAAAGAAACAACCTACTCAAACTTATGGGACACTATGAAAGCAGTCCTGAGAGGAAAGTTCATAGCACTAAGTGCCCACTTAAAGAAAACAGAGAAGGCACACATTGGAGACTTAACAGCCCATCTGAAAGCTCTAGAAAAAAAAGAAGCAGACTCACCTAGGAGGAGTAGAAGACTGGAAATAATCAAACTGAGGGCTGAAATCAACAAAATAGAAACACAGAAAACAATCCAAAGAATCAATGAAACAAAAAGCTGGTTCCTGGAGAAAATCAACAAGATTGATAAACCTCTATCCAAACTAATAAAACGCCAGAGAGTGAATATGCAAATTAATAAGATCAGAAATGAAAAGGGGGACATAACCACAGACACAGAGGAAATTCAAAGAATCATTAGATCTTACTACAAAGGCNAGAGAGAGAATATGCAAATTAATAAGGTCAGAAATGAAAAGGGGGACATAATCACAGACACAGAGGAATTCAGAGAATAATTAGATCTTACTAAAAAGCCTGTATGCCACAAAACTGGAAAATGTAAAAGAAATGGACACTTTTTTAGATAAATACCATATACCAAAGTTAAACCAGGACCAGGTGAACAATCTAAATAGACCTGTTAGTCGCGAAGAATTAGAAGCTGTTATCAAAAACATCCCTACCAAAAAAAAAGCTCAGGACCAGATGGTTTCAATGCAGAATTCTACCAGAACTTCCAAGAAGAGCTAATACCTATACTCCTTAATGTATTTCACAATATAGAAGCGGAAGAGTCATTGCCAAATTCCTTTTATGAAGCTACAGTGACTCTGATACCAAAACCACACAAAGACTCAACCAAGAAAGAGAATTACAGGGCAATCTCACTCATGAACATAGATGCAAAAATCCTCAATAAAATACTGGCAAACCGAATCCAAGAACACATTAGAAAAATTATTCATTTTGATCAAGTAGGCTTCATCCCAGAGATGCAGGACTGGTTCAACATACAAAAATCTATCAATTTAATCTAATCCATCGTATAAATAAGCTGAAAGAAAAAAAAACATATGATCATTTCATTAGATGCTGAGAAGCATTTGACAAAATTCAACATCCCTTTATGATAAACACCTTGGAGAGATTAGGGATACAAGGGACATATCTAAATATAATAAAACTATTTACAGCAAGCTGACAGCTAACATCAAATAAAACGGAGCGAAACTCAAAACCATCCCACTAAAATCAGGAACACGACAAGGCTGTCCACTCACTCCATACCTCTTCAATATAGTGCTTGAAGTTCTAGCAATAGCAATAAGACAACATATGGTGATCAAGGGGATTCAAATTGGAAAGGAAGAAGTTAAACTTTTGTGATTTTCAGATGATATGATAGTGTACATAACCAACTCCAAAAACTCCACCAAAGAACTCCTCCATCTGATAAACACCTTTAGTAATGTGGCAGGTTACAAAATCAACTCCAAAAAATCAGTCGCCCTCTTATACACAAAGGATATGGAAGCAGAGAGGGAAATCAGAGAAGCATCACATTTCATGATAGACACAAACAGCATAAAATATCTTGGGGTAACTCTAACCAAGGAATTGAAAGATCTATTTGACAAGAACTTTAAGGCATTGAAGAAAGAAATTGAAGAGGACACCAGAAAATGGAAGGATCTCCCTTGCTCTTGGATTGGGAGGATCAACATAGTAAAAATGGCAATTTTACCAAAGGCAATTTATAGATTCAATGCAATCCACATCAAGGTCCCATCAAAATACTTCACAGATCTTGAGAGGACAATAATCAACTTTATATGGAAAAACAAAAAACCCAGGATTGCCAAAACAATCTTATACAATAAAGGAACTTCGGGAGG
>NW_026068143.1:248896-259775 GCF_014885135.2 Alexandromys fortis | reverse complement strand
GGTGGGAATGCAAACTTGTGCAACCACTTTGGAAAGCAGTGTGGCGGTTTCTCAGGAAATTCGGGATCAACCTACCCCTGGACCCTGCAATGCCACTCTTGGGAATATATCCAAGAGATGCCCGATCATATATCAAGGGCATTTGTTCAACTATGTTCATAGCAGCATTATTTGTAATAGCCAGAACCTGGAAACAATCTAGATGTCCTTCAATGGAAGAATGGATGAAGAAAGTGTGGAATATATACATATTAGAATAATACTAAGCGGTAAAAAACAATGATTTCTCGAATTTTGCATGCAAATGGATGGAAATAGAAAACACTATGCTGAGTGAGGTAACCCAGACCCAAAAAGATGAACATGTGATGTACTCACTCATAATTGGTTTCTAGCCATAAATAAACGACATTGAGTCTATAATTTGTGCTCCTAAATAAGCTAAATAAAAAGGTGAATCCAAAGAAAAACATATAGTTATCCTCCTGGATATGGGAAGTAGACAAGATTGCCAGCAAAAATTGGGATCTTGGGGGTGGGGTGGGATAAGGGGTAAGGGGAGATGGGGAGAGAAATGTGAGAAGGGGAGGATCGGGGGAACTTCGGGAATTGGGATGGTTGGGATAAAGGAAGAATGGATATGGGAGCAGGGAATCATATATCTTAATTAAGGGATCCAGCTTAATTAATTAAGTAATTAATTAAGGGTGGGCAAGAGACCTGAACTTAGAGGGGCCCCCAGGTGCCCAGGGGGATGTCCCCCGGTATTTCCTTGGGCAGCTGAGGATAGGGAACCTGAAATGGCCCTATCCTTTAGCCATACTGATGAATATCTTGCATCTCACCATAGAACCTTCATCGGGTGATGGATGGAGATAGAGACAGAGACCCATATTGGAGCACTGGAATAAGCTCCCAAAGTCCTAATGAGGAGCAGATAGAGGGAGAACATGAGCAAGGAAGTCAGGTCCGTGAGGGGTGCACCCACCCACTGAGAGAGATTGACTGATCTATTGGGAGCTCACCGAGGCCAGCTGGACTGGAACTGAAAAAGCATGGGATAAAACCGGACTCTCTGAACAATGAGGACTGATGAGAAGCCAAGACAATGGCACTGGGTTTTGATCGTACTTCATGTTCTGGCTTTGTGGGAGCCTAGCCAGTTTGGATGCTCACCTTCCTAGACCTAGATGGAGGGGAGAGGATTTTGGACTTTACACCTGACTGCTCTTCGGTCTGTAGAGGGAGGGGGAAAGTAGTGGGGGGAGGGGGAGTGGAGTGGGAGGAAGGGGTGGGAAATGGGAGGATGGGAGGAGGCGGAATTTCTTTTTTCCATGAAAAAATAAAAAAATACTGAGAAAAAAGTACATAGGTTTGGGAGAGAGAGAAAAAGAGTATAGGCAGTTATAAAAAGACAGTCATAGATTAAAGAAAAGAAGTTAATAAAATAATTATTTATAGGTAATAGAGAATAAAAGCCACATAAAATGAAATATGCACTGAGAGTCTGGATTATGTATACTATTGTGTTTGTTTTTAAATTTTAGACTGCTAATGAGCTAACTGCAGAGAGATATTTGCTAATCTCTAAGTTAAACCAATACAAAGGTATCTTGACTTCAAAACTTGGATCTAAGAATAGGTTCCTTTGGAAAGGGGATTCTGCTTTTGTTTCCATATAAGATGAGAACCTGTGGATTCCTTCCAGGCTTAATGTGGTTTGATGGAACAACACCCTATGAAACGTCTCCATAAACCCTAAAATTACTTCACCCAATAAACAATAGGAAGTAGTTAGAAGAAAAAAATGCCAAAAATCCCAAAATCATTGTATATAAATGTTTGTTTTCATTTAATGGTTGTTGATTATAAGTGATTAATGGTAACAGTAAGTTTTTTAAAAGTAAGGGAGATATGATATAGAGATGAATACTTTGCATTGGTATGGATCTTGGTCTATTGATACAAAGTTAAGGTCAATTTTGCTATATGTATTTTTGTTCTTGTTTAAGGCATGTTTAGGCAGATCATTTAAAAATGTAATATATGATTAAAAGTTGAGGATTAATAGGTAGTTATTTATAATAGTCAAATTTGTAGTCATGGTAGCTGGGGTTTTTAAATGCACAGAGATATATTTTAGATAGATAGGTATTTTCCAAAGGATTCAAAGTCGTACAGAACATGGCATTTAAAATGTTTTAAGAACTTAAACTTTTCTCAACACTGAGACATGTTTGCTTCTGGTAGCACTAATTACTTCAAGAAGTTGATGTACATTGAAGAAATTCATTATGGAATTTGCCTTTAATGTGACAAATCTAACCATTTGAGCAAGAAACTGTTCTTGCCTAACTGCTAGGTGGTATGCTCTATGAAGTAGACATGGAGGACTCACAGAAAAATGACTGCTGAACTTGCCTAAAGGTGAAACAGTCCTTCAGAGTTACTGCTTCCTCAAAGAGTCTGCCAGACATTCTGCAGGACACAGAAGAAAGTGACTGACAAACTGCTAATATAGGTGAAATAGTCTTTCAAATTTCCTGCTTCATAGAAAAGTCTGCCAGATATTATGGGCCTATAAGCTAAAGATGGATACATGAATGTTACAGATAAAATTTGGGTGACTGTCCAGGCAGAGAGATATCTCTGTCAATTCTAGAGCTCTGGAAGTTGCTTACTATGTACTTCCTGTTTACTTAGGTAATATTTTATCCTACTTGGGGTCTTTGATGGAGTTGAAGAATAGATATAGTTTTCCTTAGCTATGTTAAAAGATAAAGTAGATATAAATATTGTAACTGTAATTCTTGATTGATACCTGTTCTTATATGTAATTTTACTACGTTAAAGTTAAAACCATTTTTTAGAAAGGAAAGGGGACATGAAGTGGGATTCCCCTAAGTATGCTATGAATATGCTTTATTAGCACTGGTAATTAAAGAACTGCTTTGGTCAATGGCTTAGCACAGCAAAGCAGGCAAGAAATCCAGAGATGTATATAGAGAGTAGGCAGAGTTGGAGAGATGCCATGTAGCTGCTGAAGGAGCAAAGATACCAGCCAGACACTTACTAGTAAGTCAAAGCCTCATGCTGAAACACTGATGAATAGAAATGTGTTAATTTAAGATGTAAGAATTAGTAAATAAGAAGCCTGAGCTAATAGGCCAAGTACTATTGTAATTAATATGGTTTCTATGTAATTACTCATGTCTGAGCGGTCGGGAAATGAAAGAGCAGTCTCTACCTATATATGGTGGAATTTTTAGGATCATTTATATATACTATCCTATCATCTGCAAATAGTGAAAGTTTGAGTTCATCTCTTCTAAATTGTATCCCCTATATCTCTTTCAGTTGCCTTATTGCTTCAGCTAAGACTTCAAGTACTATATTGAACAGATATGGAAAGAGTAGAGAACCTTTTCACATTCCTAATCTCAGTGGAACCACTTTGAGTTTATCTCCATTTAATTTGATGTTAGCTATGGACATACTGTGGATTGCCTATACTATGTTTAGGTATGTCCCTTGTATCCCTACTCTCTGCAGGACCTTTATCATAAAGCAGTGTTGAATTTTGTCAAAGGCCTTTTATACATCTAATAAGGTAATTATTTGTTCTTTCAATTTATTTATATGGTGAATTTCATTGATTTTTGTATATTTATCCATTTCTGTATCTCTGGGATGAAGTATATTATATGTTTAGTGTTTTCATTATTATGTGAATAAGGGTATCATAATTATCTTTTCTGGTCCAGTCTATTTGGTATTCTGTAAGTTTCTTGTATCTTGATAGGCATTTGCTTCTTTAGGTTAGGAAATTTTTCTTTAATGATATTTTGAAAATATTTTCTGGAACTTTGAGCTGGGTATCTTCTCCTTCATCTATTCCTAATATTCTTGGGTTTGGTCTTTTCATAGTGTTCCAGATTTCTTGGATTTTTTTCAGGACTTTTTTAGATATAACATTTTTCTTGGATGACTGTATCCATTTCTTCTACTAATATTTTTTATGACTGAGGTTCTTTCTTCCATCGCTTGTTCTGTTAGTGTTGATTGCTTCTATTTTTTTCTGTTCAGATTCTCAAAGTTTTAATTTCCACAGTTTCCTCACAGTTTGAGTTTTCTTTATTGATTCCATTTCCAATTTTAGGTCTTGAACAGTTTTATTTATTTCCTTTCACCATTTGTGGTTTCCTAGATTTCTTTAAAGGATTTATTAATTTCTTCTGTAAGGACTTCTATTATCGTGACAATGCTGGCTTTAAGGTCTTTTTTCATCTATATTGGAATAATTAGGTCCTGCTGTGGTAGGATAGCTGGGTTCTAGTTGAGACATGTTGCCCTGATTAGTATTGATAGTGTTCTTATGATGACACCTCTGTGTAGGTGGAATTTCCTTATCCCGCAGCTGCTCTCAATATCTCAGTGGCTTAATATTAATGAGTGCTTGAGTGATAGTTCAGATTTTTTTATCACCTAATTCTTACATTTAAATTAACCCATATTTCTTATCTATGCTTTGCCATGTGGTTTGTTACCTCATTTTCTACACATCCTGTTTCCTCAGCGGCTGGCTGGAATCTCCTCTGACCTCTACCTTTTTTCGTCCCATCATTCTCCTAGTTTGTTGTACCACCTATAATTCCTTCCTGGCTACCAGCCAATCAACTTTTTACTAAACCAATCTGAGTGACAAATCTTCACAGTATACAAAAGGATTATTCCATAGCACCTATGCATTTTGGTTTGGGTTGATTATTGGTTAAGGTTCTGATTCTGGATTTGTCTTTCTTGGGTGGGTGTTTTATTCCTTGGCTTCTGTTTCCTTTCTGAAAATTTTTTTGGAGAGTCTGATGGTTGAGAACTGCCTGTTTTCATGACCTGCTCAGCTAGTGTGTTCATAGGGAATGCTTGCTGGTGTTGGAGACTAGGATACTGGAATGAACGGGGGGCATGAAGTTGGAGGAGAAGGTTTTTGTGATCCATTGTGAATAAGATCAGAGAATAAGACATTACATCAAGTTTTCTGCTACTGAGCCAGGGAATTGTTTCTCAGAAGCAGTGGGAGAGATGTTGATCTGTCTTCAGGCTACTTGTTACACTGGGAGGAGCAGCCCTTGGGTTAGTGGGAGTCATTGCTGGAGTTGAAGTCTCAGACAAGGCAGCAGTTTGGGGGAAGAAGTTTAGAAAGGGAAGATCTGTGGGATCTACAAGGAGATAGGAGCAGAAGAAAGGGAAGGTTGTCATGGTTGATCGGTTGTAGTACTTGAGATTGGGGAATTGGGTCTTGGGGAACATAGAGCAAGGAGAAGGTCTGAGGGAAGCTTACCTGGTTTTCTGCAAGGCATTTTTTTTAGCAGGGATACCTTCTGGATTTGGGAACTAAGGGGAGAGAGATTAGAAAGGAATCATCTCTGGGAAACACAGGAGGAGTGGGTAGAAGGTTAAGAAGGCATTTTCTGGTGTTCTATTGAAACGTTCAGGATGAGGCCAGGGTACTAAGTCCAGAAGAACAGCAAAAGTGTCTCCCATGTTTCAAAAACATTGTTTTAATTATTTTTGTTTTGAGCCAGGGTCTCATGAAGCCAACCAAGCTGTATCTTGAATTCCTGATTTTATAGTCTCTACCTCTCAAGCACTGGAATTACTGGAGTGAGTTATCAGATTTGTATTAATTTTAATTACATTTTTGTTGTGTTAGCCTACAATGTCATAATTTTTGAGACATAATTTTTTAATTTTTTTTATGTATGAGTGTTTTACCTGCTTGTATACAGGTCTACTGTATGTGTCCTGGGGCCAATGGAAGTGAAGGAGGCCTTAGATTCCCTGGATTTGGTGTTACAAATGAATATAAGCTACCATGTGGGTGCTGAAAATTTGACTTGTATTCCTGGAACTTTGTAGTAAGTGTGTTTTAACACTGAGAGAACTCTCCAACTTCCATTGAATCATTTTCATATATGTCTGCCTTATCATTCATTCTCATGCACTATCCCATCCCCTCTTCTCTCTCTGTTACTGGTACTTTTTTCCTTGTACTCCCTCTACCTGTTTTTCCACCTAGGTTTTATTACTATCATTTGTGCCCTCTGATCTTTAGACTTCTTCCTCCTCTTTCAGAGTACCACTCCTATTTCCATTCCCTGCTACTGTTATTTTGGGTTTGCATTTACTGATTGTTGTAAGTTTGAAAAACTAATGGGATTTCTTCATTTTAAGTCGCTTATTTTTCCTTGTAAAAATAGCTTTGACTCACAGAGACCCACAGCCATATATATTAGGCAGAGCTCAGGGAATTCTGCAGAAGTGGAGGAAGAAGGATAGTAGGAGTCAGAGAGGTGAAAGACACCATAAGAAAACCCATAGAATCAACTAACCTTGGCTTATAGGGGTTCACAAAGACTGAACCTATAGCCAGGGAGCCTACATGGGACTGACCAAGGCCCTATGTGTATATGTTACAGTTGTGTAGCTTGGTCTTCTTGTGGGACTCCTAACAGTGGGATCAGGGGCTGTCTCTGACTTTTACTGACTTTCTGAACCTTTACTCATACTGGATTGCCTTGTCCTGCTTCAATATGAGGGGAGATGCTTAATTTTATCACACCTTGATATGCCATGTTTTGCCAATATCTATGGGAAGTCTGACCTTTTCTGAATAGAAACAGAGGAGGAGTGGTTGTGGGGGGCAGAGGGGAGATGCGGAAGAGGCATTGGATGGAGAGGGGGAGGGGAAAGTATGGTTGTGTTGTGTAATAAGTAAGCAAATAAATAATGAAAGAAAAAAGAAAGGAAAAATAGACAAATGTAATTGTCTTTAAAATTTAATTTTTGGTATAGTGGTCAGTGAGTTTTCACCAATGTATAAAATTGTGCCATCCAGGCGGTGGTGGCAAATGCCTTTAATCCCAGCACTTGAGAAGCAGAGGCAGGTGAATCTCTGTGAGTTCAAGACCAGCCTGGTTTACAAGAGCTAGTTCCAGGACAGGCTCCAAAAGCTACCAGGAAAACCTGTCTCAAAATAAAATAAAATAATATTGTGCGATCATTACCACAAATATAATATACTTTATAGTGGCACTATGAATTCACCTCTCACGTCACAGTTTTTTTTGGGGGAGGGACAGAGAGTCATGTAAACTAGGTTTGCCTCCCAGTTATTAAACTCAGATAGTTTTTGAACTCTTAGTTCTCTTGCCTCCCCACCCGAAGTGCTGGTATCAAATGTAAAAGCCACCCACCCTGCCAAATATTTTTCTTTTTATTTAAGATTTGCATGGTGTATTTTCCCATAATTTTTGTTCTGTTTTTAACTAAGAAATGTCATGAGCTAGATAAATAGTCTTTTCCAAAAAGGAGCAGAACAGGTGGTTATCCAATACCAAACAATATACATATTTACACAGATAAAGTTGGTTATATTTAGGGATATATATATATATATATATATATATATATATATATATATATATATATGCATGTAACAACAACTAATGAAAAAAGAGGCCAGGAATTTGAAAGAGCAAATAAGGGTGTATGAGAGGGCTTGGAAAAAGGAAAGGGAAAGTTAAAATTATCCAAGCATAATTGAAAATTCATGAAAATATTTTTACATTTTATGTGTGTGCATACATAATTTTGTGTCTGTGTACCATGCTGTGTGTTCGTGTGAAGATCATAGAGCAAGTCCATGGAGTTTGTTTCTAGACATAAATTTAGGTTGTCAACCTTGGGGGCTGTTAGTGCTTTTCCCCTCTGATCTCTCTTACTTGCCCTTCCATGATTTTATTCTTATCTTTTTTTCTGGTGATTTTACTATAAGTACATAAGAGCCTTGTGGTTTTCCTTATTTTGGGGGGAAATAATAACAAATTGTGTTATGATTACCAAAGAATTAGAATAGTATTAGAACAAATATACATAAGTCTGCAAAAGTTCAAAATAGTAAAAGTATATCCTCATATTTCCATGAGATTTCTGTGTTTATGGAGAATTAGGAGCTGCTCTTTTTGGATTTACTCTAGAAACCTAGATGATGTTATTTTTATGGTTTCTTTACATGCGTGTTCAAAAGTCTCTTTGAAGATATATATTTCCAGCTGGAGAATAGAGCATGGAAAATTTCACACAATGAGAGACTTAGATGTGGCAAATAAACATCCTTTCACATTCTACTGGCTGGTACCCAGTCACAGAACCCCAGCCAATTTTCTGAAGAGCTGGGAAATTGAGTGTAGGTATATGCACCAAGGAAATAAAAACAGTTTGCTGGACCTTTAATTGTTTCTGTTATTGGACTTGCCAGTGTTTTTTTTTTTTTTTTTAAATGTCTTCAGTATTTTGGTAGACTAAAGTTTTATTGCTGACTCCCTAACAGTCTTTACACTGTTGATTTTAACTATGATCTTTGTTTTCTATAAATTATACCATGAAGCTTTTCTTTAATTTGTTAATACAATAATTTATATAATTAGATTTCTCAATTCTTAAACATTTATTATTGGGGAAAATGTTAATATGTCCTGTGCATTATGCCATCCTACCAGTTATTCTTGCACCCTATGTAGAATATTTTGCATCCATGTTCCCAGTAGAATTCAGCCCAGAATGTCTGTATATCTTTTGCCTCTAGCTGTCTGGTTTTGTTTTCAAGTCATGCCAAGTCTAAGGGCACTATGACTCTGATAGTTTCCTTCCTCTAGTTTCTAAATTACCTCTCTGTTGTTTTAGTAACACTTGTGCATACAACTTTAGTCAAGTATCTGACCTCTATTTTGTGTACTTAAAAAAAGAACCCTGTTCATGCATTCCTTTTGAATAAATTATTATCTATTTATCCTGGATTTCTATTTTTTCTTGGTCAGTTTGGGTTAGCAAATATATTTCTCATTTTCACAGTCTATTCTCATCTTGAGGCTACTTGATAATTTTTTTGCAATATGATGTGGGAGGTCCTTCTGTCTAAGTATTTCTTTCATTGGTTAATGAATAAAGAATCTGCCATGGTCTGTTGATAGGGCAGAACTTAGGTAGGTGGGAAAAACTAAGCTGAATACTGGGAGGAAGAAGGGCAGAGTCAGAGGGAGACACTATGGAGCCGCTGCCAGAGTCAGATATGCTGAAACGTTGACAGTAAACCACTGCTATGTGGCAATACACAGATTACTAGAACTAGGATAAACTATGATATAAGAGTTAGCCAATAAGAAGCTAGAGTTAATGGGCCCAGCAATGATTTAATTAATACAATTTCTGTGTGATTATTTCAGATGTAAGATAGTTGGGCAGCCAGGACAAACAAGTGGCCCCTTACTACAATTGGCATGCTAACATGGTGGAGTTAATCCATGTAAAACCTGAGAGGGCTTGAAAATAAATTCTACACACACACACACACACACACACACACACACACACACACACATACACACACAAAGTTTAGCTGTGTTTATTTTTCAGCTGGAGGTTTGCCGGAGCTCCTTTAAGAGAGAGTTTCCTGATTCAGATGCAGCAAAGGAGAAAAGGTCATGCTGTTTTGAAATGCCAGCTTTCTGGGTCATGCTCCAGTGAGAACTCTTACTCTAAAAGTCAGGAGGTCTGCCCACAGAGCATTTGGATGGGGTTTGTGACCAAACCATTGCAGCTTGCTTAATGGCAACATGGACTGGCTGTGTGCTTGAGAGTGGGGCAGTGTGCAGCTCTTAGAAGGGAAGCAGCAGGAAGCTCTGCCATGCTGGACTGTGTGACTGAACAGGCAGTACTGTATATACTATACTAATGTTGCAGCTTAAATTTTAGAAAGTGCTTAGCATTTTAAAAAGCACTCTTGGACAGTAAAGAGTTAAAGATATGCAATAAAGACAAATCCAGATGAGACATAGTGTTGGATAAATGTATGTAGGCTTGGAAGAGAAAAAAAAAGAGTAAAGATAGTCATAAAATAAAGTTAATGATTTTTTTTTAAAAAAAAAGGGTAAAGTCTTTAAAGAGACAAAGTACCATAGATTAAGAAGAGTAAAGAACAATAAGCCATGTAAAGATGGACTATACACAGAAAGTCTGGATTATGTATGTCATTGTGCTTTCCTTGAATTTTCTGAATGTGAAGGAGCTAAGTACAGAGACACATTTCATTCTATGGGCTGATAAGCTAAATCAGCATGTATATAACAAAAGTATCTTGACTACATATATGTTGTTTTGGAAAAGAGTTCTTTTATTTTCACAGAGGACAAGAACCTGTGGATTCATTCCAGGCTAATATGGTTTGATAGAGTACGATCCCCTCCCCTGAAAGGTCACCGTGAACACCCTCAAAAAAATTACTTCACTCAACTGCTGACTGAGATGAACCTAGCATATAGAATATACCATGAAAGACCTGATTAATAGCACCCTTAAACAGCAGGAAGCAGTATGGAGATAAATAACTATGTCAATATTCCCAAATATTGTTTATAATTGTTTGGTTACATTTAAAGGGGGTTATGCTATAGAAATGAATAATGTGCTTTGGTATGGATCTTGGTTTACTGATAAAAATTTCAGGTAAGAGCGGTGGCCGGAACCGGACGCGCACGGCAGGCAACGTAGCTGGTGCAGCGGCCGGGACCGGCGGGTACTGACACAGTGGCAGACAACGCAGGCGACAGGGACCAGTGCAACACCAAGAGCAGATCGCCCCAGGACAATTAAATCAAAGAGGTAGGCCTTTGGTTGGCGAGGTCCCTGGCAAACAGGGAACCTGGTTCTTTTCCTGAAGACCTGTCTGAGGGGTGAGAGGGATCTTGGCCCCTGGCAGGAGCCAGGAAACAGAACGAGGGAATTTTGCAAGAGGAGCCTCTGGCCAGCAGGGAAACCTGATCTG
>NW_026068143.1:221384-243453 GCF_014885135.2 Alexandromys fortis | reverse complement strand
GGGGGAGGGAAAGGGGAGGCGGTGGAGGGGAAGAGACAGAAATCTTTAATAAATAAATAAATAAATTAAAAAATAGACATTAAATAAATAACTGATAGGTAAAAATAAAAAAATTTAAAAAAATCAGGTAAATTTTGTTATAATGTATAGGCATATTTCTGCCCTTGATTAAGATATTGTGTTTATGTAGTTCATTTAAAAATGTAATGTATAATTAAGAAATGTAGGTTAATAGACAGTCGTCTATAATAGTCAAGATTGTAGTCATGTTAGTTAGATTTTCTAAATATATAGAGATATATTTCAGTTAGTCAGGTAATCTTCAAATCTTTCCGAGACGTTCAGAATATGGCATTTAAAAGACTTAAAAATTTAGAATTTTTCATGACAGTGAGACACATCTGCTCCTGGCAGTACCAATCTACTTCAAGTGGAACATGGGCATAGAAGAGGCTTCTTATGGAGTTTGTTAGATGAACTGGATAGGCAGGATCCACAGAGAAATGACTGCTGAACTTGCCTAAAAGTGAGATGATCCTTTGAGGTTCCTGCTTCATAAAAGTGTCTTTCAGATGTTCTGAAGGGCACAAAAGAAAGAGATTGACAAACTGTGAATATAGGTGGAACTATCTTTGAAATTTCCTCTTTCATGGGAAAGTCTGTTGGATACTATGGGCCTGTAGGCTGAATATGAATGCTCCAATGATACAGAAGAACTTTGGGTGACTGTCCAGGCAGTGAAATGTGGCTGTCAATTCTAGAGTTTGGAAGTTGCTTTAAATGTACTTCCTGTTTACTTAGGTAATATTGTATTCTTCTGTAGTCTTTAATGGAGTTGAAGATTTATAGTGATAGTTATAGTTTTTCTTAGTTATGGTGAAAGATAGAGTAGGTATAAATATTATAACTGTAATTCTTGTTTGATACCTGTTTTGTATATGTAATTTTACTATGTTAAAGTTAAAACCTTCCTTTTTTATTTAAACAGAAAAGGGGAAGTAATGTGGGAGGTTGTTCTGTCTATGTGTTGCTTTTATTGGTTAATAAAAAAAGAAACTGCCTTGGCCATTTGATAGGGCAGAACTTAGGTAGGCAGAGAACCTAAACTGAATTCAGTGAGGAAGAAGGGCAGAGTAAGAGGGAAACACTTTGGAGCCACCACCAGAGTCAGACATGCTGAAACTTTGCCAGTAAGCCACTGTCAAATGGCAATACACAGATGAGTTAGCCAATAAGAAGCTACAACTAATGGGCTAAACAGTGATTTAATTATTTTGGGTCTAAGCAAGCCAGGAGGCTTGGACAAACAAGTAGTTTCTTACTACAGCAATATTGGCTTATTATTCAAAAATAGATTTATTAATGTTTACCTCAAAATTTGACAAAATTTTCATTAGTATTCCATTCAATTCATCAAGTTAAGGATACCCAGAATCTTTATTAGATTATGGAATTATTCTCTCCTTAAACAATATCCTGTTTCTCTTTGTTGAAGTTTTTCTTTCATCTTAGTATTATTCATATTTTTTCTTAGGAATACTAGTCTTACAGTTGTTCATAATTTTTCATGTATTATTCCAAGTATAAAATAACTTCCATTGTTTAATATTTTGTCTGGAAACCATGCTAAACTCCCACTTTGTCTATTGACATTTTTGTTCATGTTTTGTTAGCCCATGAGTTTGTTTTTCAAATAAATGCATTTATATTTTCTTATATTTTGCATAATTATTAATGTCTTATTTAGAATTTCTATTGCTGTGAAGGGATACCATGACCACAGCAACTCTTATAAAGGAAAAACTTTTAGTTGTGGTGTCTCAATAACAATAGTGAGGTTTAGTCCATTACTGTCATGGCAGAAAGCAAGGCAGCATGCAAGCAGACACAGTGCTGTAAAAGGAGATGAGAGTTCTTACATCTTGACTCATAGGCAGCAGTATGTCCTCTGTCTCACTGGGAGGGGCTTGAGCATACATGAGCCCTGAATGCCTGCCTCCACAGTGGCACACTTCTGAAGATGGAAGTTACAAAATAATCCCACCATAGCTCAGAATTGAATATATTTTTTGAATTGAAAGATCACAGTCCCGTACACGAATGGGGAATAGGAAGGAACAAAATCCATAAGCTGGGAGAGAAAGAAAGCATGTGATTTATGTAGCATAAGAGGCCATGCCCAAGTAAGCTGGTATCTTAAAGGCTACTGACTGAAGGAAATCATATAGCATTTCCTCCATTTGTTTAAATAAGAGAGTTTTAATCCTAATAGAAAACTAAACACAATAAAAACAGATAGAAAGTATAAAAATTAGAATTATAGTAAGTATAAACAATATTAAGCAAGGAATATATGCTAAAAGTTTCAATAATCATTCTATCCTAAGATGTTTAAATCTTGTATTAGAAAGGGGATGGCTAAATCTTAAGAGGACAGTAACTATGACTATCTAATTTTCAACCCCATTGAAGTTCTGAGAAGGAAAATAATATTTCTTGAGTAGGCAGGAAGAGCAGTCAAGCAGCTTCCAAATTTTGCAGTAGATGATAGAGACAACTGGCTACTTAGGCAAAGACCCAAATTCTCATTTGCAATGTTCAAACAACCAACTTTGGATAAGGCCTAGAGTGACAGACCATTTTCAGAGGCAGAAAATTTTTTCAAAACTGTCTTACCCTGTCTTGGCAAAGGTTGGAAGTCTTTTGTCTTGTATCCTGCTTGTCCAGTCTGGACAACATGCATTTTGTCAGTGATTGAGGCATAACAGTTTTGCCAAGAAGAAAACAAGTTCCAAGAACAGTGTCTTTGTTGCTCAACACTCTCTCGGGAATAGATCAGTGCTGCCAAGAGCAATTGTATCTCATGTCAACAGAACCATAAGTTATTTAAATGCTGTATTCTACAGTTCTTTGAAGTAGTTGAAGATAGATGCAGAATATAATCTCTGTGTATTTAAAAAAGACCTAGTTAGTCTAACTATAAGTATGACAAACATGAATGACTATTGACCTATAAAACTTAATACCTAAATAACTTATTGACTAAGACTTCATATTAGAATATTAAAAATTCTTTAAACAACTGTGCAGCAATTGAGGACAATGACCACAAAATATAAACAGTGTACAAGTATCTTGATCAGAGGTAAAATGTATAATGCAATATAATAAATATGTTCCAAAATTGTATCAATATACAAAATATCTCAAACAGAGGTAGGAACATACATCTATACAATTTGAAAATTTACTTTATATAGATGTAAAAGTATTGAAAACAGAAATAGGTGCATATTCAATATAACAAATACAATTTGAACTTGTATCAATATATAAGAATCTATACCAATATAAATTGTCCATAAATAATAGCTCATAAGTATTCACTCTATTACTCACTATTATTATTAATGTGAGTAAGCTCATACTAATCTACCTATTATCCCACTCAAATTTTCCTTTTGTTTTCCAGAGAGATCTCTGAGCTTACATAATTTCCAGCGCAACTCACAACCCTATACCAGTTATAATCAACCCCTAATTGATATCCCTAATCCTGAGGACAAGCTTTGTTGGTAGAGGTGATGTCATCTTCTAGAATTACTTCCAGGTGTCATGGGGGTAATGTTCTTTCTATGGGATCCCATAGAAATAAATGATAGTTACGTTTCAAGATTACTGACTGGTATAATTGCAAAAAGTCTCTGAGTACGCAGTAGTGTTTTTGTGAAGATCTTATTTGAAGTTCTAGCCAGAATGTGATAAGAAGGTGTACCACTTCAGCTAAGCAAGTTGGAATCATTTTGAGTAGCTGGTACCCCAAACTGATCTTAAAGTAGCTCTATCAACATTATCAACCAGGTGGAGTCATTGTTAAAGGGCCCAATCTTTTTTCCTGGCATCTTCAAGGATTACTGCAGGAAAATTCATTGTTCATTGTGGAAAATTTAAACATTTTTTATATAGACATATATTCAATAAAAGGTATGATAGAGACAAAAATAGGTATAAAAAAGTATTTTTCTAAATCCTTTCTTCTTTCTATCCCATACCAGATGGCTCCTAACATGAGGCAGAAACTCTGACCTTTTCTTTTAACAACATGCTTGAATTTTAGAAAGAGATAGCCAATGTTAACTTCAAAGCCAGTTTTTATTTTTGAGTAGAGATGTATACGTGTTCAGATAGTCAAATTTTACCATTCAGATGATACAGCATAAATGAGATTTCTAGTTGCTTGATGATTCTTTCTGGATAGTTATCTTTAGGCATCTAGATATCCAAGGTCTCTCTACTTTTTCAAGTCTTGCAAAGACAAGAATAGAATCCTGCCCCAACCCTTATGAGGTTTACTTACCTCCTGTATGATTGTCACCTCTGTGGATGAGCTATCATTTCTTTCTCAAGATGTTTTTTTTTTCTTTTTCAAACTGAATCTTTATTAATTTTGATGGTATCCATAATTTTTCTTCTGTGAAAACAATAGCAAAACACGTTCCCCAACATAGCACATTGCCTGGTTTCCATTCTGAGGCCAATATATCCTTGAAATACACTGGCTGATTTAATTCAGAAGTCTTTTCTATTATCCAGTGTCTCTCTGCTGCTTTTGTTCCATTTTATTAGTGTTAAAAAATCAAGATTAATAAAGCATTATGCAATCTATTTCTGGGGGTATTTTCTATAACTTTCTGTTGTTTAACTTGTACTTTGTAGTTCAATTTGATATTTAACTCCCTGACTTGTAGGATTGTTTGGTAAACCTGTAATATGCTTTATATTATAACAAGCAAAAAAAGTGTTTCATTTTCTTAGATACATATGCAGGACAATTGTCCTTTTTTGTGCAGATTTACCCATGATGGCCATAGTTTCTTATAAATGCATTATTACTAAATCAGTCTTTTTATTATTTCAGTTTTGTTAAGATAGAATAATTCAATATGAGTTCTTTGGGAATTTTAAAATATTTTCTTTTCATTAATTTTTACTAAGCATACCAAGAAATAGGTTTCACTCTGATATTTTAATATGAATATATCAGTACAATATAAGATTTTTAATTTTTTCACTCATCATAATTTCATGGAGGTTAGTAGAATGTTGTAAAGAGCAATAGGTCATAAAATTTTATTAATGTCACCCCATAATATTAGTATAGCACCACTATTAATATATTTTTGGTTGTCCTTGGGATTGAATCCAAGAACTCAGGCACACAGGATCAAGTCCCAATCAAAAACAAGAATTAAAAGCAATAGGGGGGGCATTGTGAATTTCAGTGGAAGAGAGGGACATGAGAGAGTCAAATGGGGTCTAAAACAATAAAATTCATTATATAAACATATGATACTTTAAATAATAAACTGAAAATGTTAATTTCTAGAAAAAGCCATGCTTGTTTTCTCTTTTAGTCTGTTAATATTGAAAAGCATGTTGATATATGTTTTTAAAAAGGACTAAAAGGACTATTAAAGCAAACACTATCCATATTAAATTATTTGATAAGGAATTTCTGCTTGACAAACCAACATTGGACCATTAAACCTTTATGAGAAAAGAAATGATTTACCTAGATTAATCTGACTAAAGGGGTAAGATGGATTTAAACAAATAGAGATAGGAAATTAATGCTGAAACAAGATGAACAAAGGGGTAATTACTTTGTCGTGAAATAATTGCAGACCACGAGAGCTAGGTGATTCCTTTTCTAATTCCTTGTCTGTCACCAAACTATTTAAATACATAATCCTTGCCTAGCTTTTCAACTTTTCTTGACTTCAGTTACCTCACTTATATAATGAGTGATCTGGCTTTGATCTACAACATCCATTATTGATTTGAAATTAAAATTTTATGTTTTCAAACCATGAAAATGAGGTTGGTTTTAAAAATGCTGCAAGGTCCCCAGCGGGCCCCATAGAGCAGCTAGTTCCAGGCAGAGATGGCTGCTGGACCTGCAAGGTCCCCAGCAGGCCCGCAGAGCAGCTAGTCCCAGGCAGAGAAGGCTTCTGGATCTGCAAGATCCCTGGCAGGCCTGCAGAGGAGCTAGATCCAGGCAGAGACAGCTGCTGGTCCCAAACATCTTGCAGCAGGTCCCAGGCGGGCTGGCAGGCGGGTCCCAGTGCCCAGTCCTGAGCAGCGGGGGAGGGCCCAGCCATGTGGCACTGGGCTGGTCCCAGTGGGCTGGCGGGTGTAAGCAGGCGGCAGGTAGAAGGCACGTGGTCAGACACATCATACAGAATTGAATTGAATATTTATTACTTAAAGGAGTGGGGAAAGAAAGGAGAGAGAGAGAAAAAAGAAAGAGAGAAGAGAAAGGAGAGAGACAGAGAAGGGCTTGAGAGAGAGATACGCACATGCCAAGAGGGACAGTGAGAATTCAAGATGGCGAGAGGAGGGAGAGGAGAGGAGGTCACCGGGAGTGGGTGTGGCTTGTCTCTTAAAGAGACGAAAACCATAACATTCCCAGCTCTTTTTTATAATAAAAACCAGGAGACTAGACACCACAGTTTGACAGAATTGGGGTGGCAGATTCTCAAGGCTGCTTCCGGCTTATTTGTGGGCATCGTGTTTGGGGGGGGGTGACCTGAGAAGGCTGGCCACATCCTGGCATACCTGGTCTCCATACTCCCGACTGGTGTCTGTGACATGGAAATGTCTGGTGTCTCTTATCCTGTTTAAGGTATTGGCAGAACAAAGAAGAAAGTTAAATTAAAGAAAAAAATTAGGAAAAGGGAATTGAGGGGATATCTGACCTATTTAAGGTGGATCCTTTAATTCAGCTCCTAGGAACTCACAAAAATTCCTTTGGTTTGTGAAAACAGAAATTTTAGACACATAATGACTGTGGCATATTTTTGTACGAAGAAAAGTATTTTTTTAAGACTATGGAAGGCAGCATAAGAGAGAAAGTTGATTTGAAATTTGTTTGGTGATGTAACTTGGCAAAACCTCTCAGCTATCAGACTGTATCAGAGATCTTTGAGAAGGATAAGATTTTATTTGAGTTACTGATTAAAAAATGACCGAGAACTTACTTGGTTGGCACCCAGAGCTACTCTTTTTGGGTCCTCCATGGTCCCTGAAGGTTGCACTTTACCTTTGCTGTTTAGCACCAGGCCTGCCAGGCTCCAGAAGACCCTATGGACTAAGAAATCTATAGGAAGACAGGCCTACCTTGACCTGAGCAGCTAGGCTGTCGATTCCAGTGATTCTGTCCATGTCTGGAGATCTTTAGTTTAGATGAAAGGCAGATTAGTCCAATGGTCAGTGCTTGGCAGTCCTAGTGAACTGCAGATGGATGTTGTTCTGTGTGCCCTTTTGTCTTCTATCTTTTTTGGAGGAAGCAGAGTGCTGCTGCTGGGAGCCAACCTGTCTCTTTGAGTTATGAAAATTTTTAATAATTAAATATTTAAATATCACATTCCCCAGATCTCTGAGCAGTTGGGGGCTGTTTATTATGCATAGCTGCAGTATAGAATCAGCCTGGGTGCCGAGCAGTGGTGGCGCATGCCTTTAATCCCAGCACTCAGGAGGCAGAGGCAGGTGGATCTCTGTGAGTTCTAGGCCAGCCTGGTCTACAAGAGCTAGTTCAAGGACAGGAACCAAAAGCTATGGAGAAACCCTGTCTCGAAAAATCAAAAAAAAAAAAAAAAAAAAAAAAAAAAAAAAAAAAAAAAAAAAAAAAAAAAAAAGAAAGAAAGAAAGGAAGAAAGAAAGAAAAGAAAAAATAGAATTTGCCTGGAAGGTTGGGTCTGAGCTTGACTGTATTGGCTCTTAACAGGTAAGATTTATACTCATAAAAAGACAGAAAGAAGAAACTGCTTGCAATAGAAAGTTAATGACAGAATTGACAATAGTAGAGAACAGCTTAATATATTTTAAATGAGGGTTGGATTAAATATAAGGCATTTTTGTAAGAGACTTAAAAGTACATACCAGTTTAAAACATGAGACTTATGAGTTTGTAGTCTGAAACGAGATGTAATGAACAATTATTATACACAGAAAGAGTGAACAGAAATTGGGCAACATGGATACTTTTTATGGGCCCTATCAAAGGCATGCCACTGTGCAAAAACACATGTAACAGAGTTAACAAGAGGATTTTAGTGAAAACCGGGGGACAAGGCAGGGAAAGCTTGGTCACCTGACCTGGCTCTCAGCTGAGATGGTGTCGAAGTCACTTATGTAATAAAGTTAACACTGGGGAACCTGGCAGGTACTACTTCAGTAAAGATGGTGGAATTTGGTTGTCTGACCTGGCCCTCAGTCAAGATGGCGATAAAGTCACCTGACCCCAGTCTAAACGTCGACAGCCATGTGTTGTATGAAAAAAGTCACAGTTTTTGAGCTGTAAGGATTTAAGCTTAATGAGAGGGACCTAAAGGTATGATCTGCCCTGTTGCTGAGCCACAATGCCACAACACAAGCCACAGAGGGGAGCAAAAGGCTGGAACTGAAAAAAAGAAGTGCATCATGCCATGGCAGGAATTTTTAAAAAAGCGAGGGAGCTGGTTGATATCCAGAGCCAAAATCGTGAAAACCCGCAAATTAGTGTCACCCAAGGCCTATAATGGAATGTCTTCTGGAAATAGGTGGGGTGGAAATCAGCGCAAACACCCAAGACTCATGGACGATGACCGCGAGTGCAGTATGCTTGATCTGGTTGGGTGACGCAGAAACCAGAGAGGCCAGGGCTGCTCTGAACGATGGTTACAATGAGAGAAGGAAAAAAAAAAAGGAAAGAGAAGAAATGAAAAAAGAGATAAAGAAACTGGGGGACCCCGGGTCCCCAGTCGAATGCACTGTACGGGGTGTATGCAGTGCTAACACGTGGGCGGACTGACCCGGGGGTCAGTCCAAACACGAGTCCAGTAAAGGGGAGCAACCATCGTGGAATGGGGGGGGGAGACTCACTGATTGAAGCTGGGAAGCCAGTGGTGGGAGTGAAAAAAGAACACGGTTTAGGATATCTGAGTCGCATGGCACCAATTTTAAAAATGCTGCAAGATCCCCAGCGGGCCCGCAGAGCAGCTAGTCCCAGGCAGAGACGCTGCCAGTCCTGAGCAGCTCACGGTGGGTCCCGGGCAGGCTGACAGGTGATGGGGTGGTCCCAGCAAGCTGGCAGGTGTGAGCAAGTGATGGGTAGAAGGCATGTGGGGAGACACATCATACAGAATAAAATTGAATATTTATTACTTACAGGAGGGGGCAAAGAAAGGAGAGAGAGAGGGAGAGGGAGAGAGAGAGAGAGAAGAGAGAAGAGAAAGGAGAGAGACAGAGAAGGGCCCAAGAGAGAGAAATGCATGCACCAAGAGGGACAGTGAGAATTCAAGATGGCAAGAGGAGGGAGGGCAGGGGTCACCGGGAATGGGCATGGCTTGTCTCTTAAAGAGATGAAAACCATAACAGTTGGAATATTTTCCCCATTGGAAAAAGTAATCCAAAGGAGGATGTGGTAGAAATTTTGGTTGCTGCTTCACCAATTCATTGTAATACACAAGAATTGTCAGAAGAACCTTCGTCCTCCAGATCTCAGTGACAGAGGAAAGCCAGTATTACCATGTAAATAAAAGAGAAATCAGAAAGAGAAACTGATTTGGGGAACATAGTAACATATTGTCTCAGAAGAAAAAGTATGATTCTTTCAATATGTGTGTGTTTGGCTGTAATAAATTTTTCTTTTAAAAAATATTTTTGAGATTATAATATTCCCCCTTCCCTTTCTTTCCTCTACCCTCCTACATAACTCCACATGTTATCTTTCAAATTACTGGCCTCTTTGTTCAAAAAGGTCTTACAAATATATACGTGTAATATGTCTTAAAATGTAAATATAAATATTTGTATGTTCCAAAGTACATAAATAGAACCTGTTCAGCTTGCATAATGTTACTTGTATGTATGTCTTCAGGACTGACATTTTGCTATTGGATAATCAATTGGTGTCCTCATTTCTGTTACTCTTAGAATTGTTTAGTTGACAGAAGTTCTTTGAGTCTTTTCTAGGCAGTCCTTCTGTTGAGACTTTCTGGTTATAGCTTCCAAAATTTCTAGAAGACACAATCTCAGAAAATTCCTTGATCCTCTGACCCTACAATCTTTAAGTCCCCACTTCTTCAATAGTCCCTGAGCCTTATATGCAGGAGTTGTGTTGTAGATGAATCCAGTGTGTCGAGGCTCCATAATTTTGCACTTTGAACAGTTGTGATTTTTTTCTAGTTGTCTCTGATTATTGCAAAGCATTTTTTCTCCTTTTTCCTCAGTTTCAAGGTTTTTATTCAGAAACATATTGTCTTTCAATCACAAAAAAACTTGTAAAAAATACAATATAAAATAAAATATAATGTGAAATACAATTCCTGCTCAGTTTTTGCATATTTCTCAGTCTCCACCAGCTGCATACCACTCCCAATTCTTTACCTGTGTAAGTTAATCGTCACACCCTCCAGTTAAGTCATCTAATGCCATCTATCTTTTCACTCAGTTTTGAAATACCGAATAGAGTATTACATGTGGAAAGGGGACTTGCTATCAAGTCTATAACTGATCTTTAGAACAGAAAACTGAGGCCTAAATCAGTACCTATGCTTTTCTAACAACTTGCAAGGAATTTTCCTGAAGAGAGGTCTGGTCTACACTTATATATAGGTATGTTCTGGCTAGTTTTGTGTCAATTCGATTTAAATTAGAGTCACTGGAAAAGAGGGAGCCTCCATTAAGAAAGTGCCTCCAGAAGATCTGGCTGTATATCAGCCAGTAGGGCATTATCTTAGTGATTGATGTTGGAAGGCCTAGCCCATTGTGGTTGGAGAAACCACTGGACAGTTGATCCTGGATTCCATAAGAAAGTAGGCTAGCTGCTTCCATGCTGAGGGGATCTGGAGGGGCGAGTAAGTGGCTACATGCCCAGACAACCTGAAGGGCCACTCTCTTTGACAGTCCTGGAGGACTGAATCCCCTAAGCTAATCTGGCCATCCAGCAGGGTGAGTTCCCTGCTGCTGGCTTTCTTTACCCCATTCCACCCTGTCCCCAAGCCTGTCTTTTCAACTGAGAGATCCTTGGATCCCCCAACACAGCCATCCCACCCTGTCCCCCAAACCCATCTTTTTGTCTGTTAGGTCCTTAGAACCCTGCTTCTGTGCTGAGGGGATCTGGAGAAGTGAGTAAGTGGCCACATGGCTGGATAGCCTGAAGTGCCACACTCTCAGTCCCGGGGGACTGAATCTAGGCTCCCTCCAATTCCCTAAGCTTTTCTGGCCATCCAGCAGGTGTGTGCCCTGCTGTTGGCTTTCTTTACCCCATTCCACCCTGCCCCAAAGCCTGCCTTTCTATCTGTGAGGTCCTTGAATCCCCCAGCACAGCAGCACAGGGCAGAGGGTATCTTAGAGCCTCCTCCAGTGCTGAGGGGACCTAAGAGAGGGCAGACCAAGAAAATCTCCCAAGTACACAGTCAGCCACAGGAAAGATTGGACCAAGACACCAAGCCTCTGCTGGCCTCATTTGAAGGAAGAGATAGGCAGGCGCCAATGCAAGAATTCTTCCAACATCCTTAAAAGCAACAGGAAGACTTGAGCATCCTAACCATGAAGAAGCAGAAGAAATTAACTTTAAATATAACCTTATGAAAATGATGGAGATCCTTAAAAAGGAAGTGAAAAACTCCCTTAAAGAAATGGAGCAAGACAAGGCTGTCAACTCTCACCATATATCTTCAATATAGTGCTTGAATTTCTAGCAATAGCTAAAAGACAACATAAGGAGATCAAAGGAATTTGAATTGGAAAGGAAAAAGTCAGACTTTTGTTATTTGCAGATGATATGTTAGTGTACATAAGTGACCCCAAAAACTCTACCAGAGAACTTCTACAGCAGATAAATACCTTCAGTGATGTGGCAAGATACAAGATCAACTAAAAAAAAAATCAGTAGCCCTCCTATACACAAAAGATAAATAGCTGAGAGGGAAATCGGAGAAACATCACATTTCATAATAGCCACAAATAGAATAAAGTATCTTGGGGTAACACTAACCCAGGGAGTGAAAGATCCATTTGCCAAAAACTTTAAGTCTTTGTAGAAAAAAATTGAAGACGATACCAGAATGTAAAGATCTCCAATGCCCTTGGATTAGTAGGATAATCATAGTAAAATGGCAATCCTATCAAAGGCAATCTATAGATTCAATGCAATCCCCATTAAAATCCCAACAAAATTCTTCACAGACCTTGAGAGAACAATAATCAGCTTTATATGGAAAAACAAAAAACCCAGGATAGTCAAAATAATCCTATACAAGAAAGGAACTTCAGGAGGAATTACCATCCCTGACATCAAACTCGATTACAGAATTATAGTAATGAAAACAGCTTTTTATTTGCATAAAAACAGAGACGTTGACCAATGGAATCAAATTGAAGACTCAGATATAAATTCACACACCTATGAATACCTGATTTTTGATAAAGGAGCTAAAAGTATACAATGGAAGAAAGAAGGCATCTTCAACAAATGGTGCTGGCACAACTGGATGTCAACCTGAAGAAGAATGACAATAGATCCACATCTATCACCATGCACAAAACTCAAGTCCAAATGGATTAAAGACCTCAATATAAATCTAAACACACTGAATGTAATAGAAGAGAAAGTGGGAAGTAGTCTACAACATATGGGCACAGGAGACCACTTCCTACGTATAACCCCAGTAGCTCAGACAATAAGAGCAACAATGAATACATAGGAACTCCTGAGACTGAGAAGCTTTTATAAAGCAAAGGAAACAGTCATTAAGACAAAAAGGCGACCTACCGAATGGGAGAAGATCTTCACCAACCCCACATGAGACAAAGGTCTGATATCCAATATATATAAAGAACTCAAGAAATTAGACATTAAAATTCTAAATAACCCAATTTAAAAAATGGGGTACTGAACTGAACAGAAAATTCTTAACAGAAGAATTTCAAATGGCCAAAAAATATTTAAGGACATGGTCAACTTCCTTATCGATCAGGGAAATGCAAATTAAAACAAATTTGGGATACCATCTTACACCTGTCAGAATGGCTAAAATCAAAAACACCAATGATAGCTTATGCTGGAAAGAATGTGAAGTAAGGAGAACACTTATCCATTGCTGGTGGGAATGAAAACTTGTGCAACCACTTTGGAAATCAGTGTGGCAGTTTCTCAGAAAATTGGGAGTCAACCTACATCAGGTTCCAGCAATACCACTCTTGGGAATATACCCAAGAGATGCCCAATCATACTACAAAAGCATTTGTTCAACTGTGTTCATAGCAGCATTATTTATAATAGCCAGAACCTGGAAACAACCTCGACGCCTCTCAATGGAAGAATAAATAAAGAGAGTGTGGCACATCTACACATTAGAGCACTACTCAGTGGTTAAAAAAAAAAACAATGGCATCTTGAATTTTGCATGCAAATGGATGGAAATAGAAAACCCTATCCTGAATGAGATAACCCAAAAAGATGAATATGGGTTGTACTCACTCATTAGTTGATTCTAGACATAAACAAAGGACTTTGTGCCTGTAGGTTGTGATCCTAGAGAAGCTAAGTAATAAGGTGAACCCTGTCGCGTCCACCCTCGTCCTGCAAGGAAAAACGCAACACTCGGAGCTCTTCTTGCAGCAGTTTTCAGGACTTTATTCACAATAATCTTTCTCTCTCTCCTTCTCTCTTTCCCTCTCTTTACCCTCTCTCCCTGGGTAAACCTCTCCCAGCCCTTAAGTAGGCATGGGCTGCCAACCCTGAACTGCTAGGTGGGCACTGCCCATAGGTTCACGCATATGCAGGCAGCTGATAATTGCGTGATCATAGCATAGGTCAGGCCTTAGCCATCTCAGGAGTTGATTATACATCTCCATCAGGTGTGACACCACGCAGCTCGCTACAGAACCCAAAGAAAAACATATATAGATCCTCTTGGAAATTGGAAACAGACAAGTTTGCCAGGTAAATGTTGGGAGCATGGGAGTGGGCTGTAGACTGCCTCGGCGGGTTAGTTTGTCTAGGGGTTGTAACCCGCCTGGCTGGTCAGTTATTCCAGGGTCCGGGAGAGGCGCTTTCTGAAAGACATGGGCAGGAAACAGGAAGAAGGCCAAGCAGATGTGTTAAAGCCTCCATTTATTAGAGTCATGGTTACAGCTTATATAGCCCCTGGATGACGAATTTGGGGATGAGATGGGAGGCAGGGGCATGGACAGGAAGGAGTCTTGCAGCGATGGTTCCAGCTGGCCGCGAGGTCATTGTCCAGGAGGTTAAGATCAGTCAGGTCACTATTCCTCGGTCAGGAAGTCACAAGTTGACACACCTAGTTCTCTAGATAGTTGGAATATGGGGCGGGTTCCGCTAACAGCTCTCAAGATAGTTGGATGTGAAATAGGCTCTGCCAATAAAACAGCTCTAAATACCGTTGGGGTGTGAGGCTCTCTGCAAACTCCCCAGGGCAATGGTCCCTGCAATAATTTTGGAGGGAAATGGCTCCTGACAGTGGGGGTCGAGTGGGGGAAGGGAAGAGAGGGAGAGACAGGGGAGAAGGGGAGGTTTGGGTAGAGCTTGAGGGAGTGGGATGGTTGAGATGGAGGAAGAATGGATATGTGTGCAGGGAAGAAGATACCTTAATTGAGGGAGCCATTTTGGGGTTGGCAAGAGGTTTGGCTTTGGAGGGGTTCCCAGGAGTTCACGGGGATGACCCCAGCTAGGTCCCTGGGCAGTGCAAGAGAAGGTGTCTGATTTGGCCTTGTCCGGTAGTTAGACTGATGACTTTTTTGAATATTACCATAGAACCTTCCTCAGGCGACAGATGGAGGTGAGACAGAGACCCACATGGGAGTATGGACTGAACTCTCAAGGTCCAATGAAGAAGGGAAGGAGGGAGAGTATGAGCAAGGAAGTCAGGACCACGAGGGGTCGGTCCACCCACTGAGACATTGTGCCTGAATGGGAGCTCACCAAATTCAGCTGGACTGGGACTGAATGAACATGGGATCAACCTGGATCTTGAATGTGGCTGACAACTAGGGCAGACTGAGAAGACAATGATATTGGCCCTGGAATTTGTCTCTACTGCATGTACTGGTTTTTTGAGATCCTATTCTATATGGAGGCACACCTTCCTAAGTCTGGATGTAGAGGGGAAGATTTTGGACTTCCCACAGGGCAGGGTACCTTGCCCTCTCTCAGGACTTGAGGGGGAAGGTTGTGAGGGCGTGGGAGGGAAATGGGGAGGAGGACGTGGAAATTCTGATTGGTATCATTTATAAAGTAATAAAAAATCCAATAGAAAAAAATACAGGAAAAAAAGTAAGTAAGCTGAACAAATCATGGGGAACAACCAGTAAGCAGCTCCCCCTCCAGGATCTCTGCAGTAGCTCTTGTCTCCAGTTTACTCTTCTGTTTGAGTGAATGTCCTGAGTTCCTTTGATGATAAACAGTGATGTGGAAGGATAAGACAAATATATTTTCGTCCCTAACGTCTTTTTGTTCCTAGTCTTTCATTACAGCAAAAGAAACTCTGAGTTCTAAGGACAAGTCTTCAGAATTTAGTTGGGTATGATTCTGGTCTAGTAAAGTGGGAGCTGTAGATCCTCTTCCAATAAACATGATTTCACTAGCATGGTATCCTTTTTGTTGAGTGGATCTTAAGTCTTAGTAAAGAGTTAGAGGTTACTGCCATGGTATGTGTGACTCTAATGCTCCCTTAGGGTTATTCTGCCTTGCTGACATTTTTGTGTTTGATTTTTGGATAGAAATGATGGTTGATTGCCTCTCAAAGAAGCTCGCAAAAATGCTTGATTTTATGTATTAGCCTATTTTCTTTTTCATCTTATACATTGTTGCATGAAAATTATTTGTAGTGAATATTTATTATCTTCATTTTAGATTATTCATGTCTCTAAAATCAGATTAATCTAAGATACATGAATGGGCCAAGAATTTGCTTCAAAAATGATGAAATAAACGTATTGCCTAACATGCATTTCAATGTTATTCTTTTAAAAAAAGGAGATTTAGACTATAAGATGGGCAAATATTTAGAAGTTCTTATCTTCCTGTAATAAAATGAGATATAATGAGAAGGCCACTAGTTATTTCTTGCCTGTTTAGTCCTGAACTAATTACACAGAAACTGTATTATTTAAATCACTGCTTGGACTCATAGCTGTAGCTTCTTATTGGCTAACTCTTACAAATTAATTTAATCCAATTTTATTAATATGTGTATGAACATGAGGCTGTGGTTTGCTAGCTAAAGTTCTGCCATCTGTCTCCAGCAAGGCTTTATGGCGTTTTTCTGACTCTGCCCTTCTTTCTCCCAGCATTTCGTTTAATTTTCCTCACCTATCTAAGTTCTGCCCTACTATAGGTACAATGCAGTTTCTTTATTCATTAATGGTAATTGTGGCATACAGAGGGAAATCCCACATCAATGACGAGTGACTCCTAAATTTTATTTATTCTTCTGTATTCAATCTGCACACTGCTGTACCAAATCTTTCTGGTTGGTGCTGTGTATATTTCTAAAAATGTTTATTTTTGGGAGGATGCCAAATTGAGACTGAGTTATAAGGTTTGGAAATGAAGTTTACTCATAAGATTTCTCCTGGGTTCTTTTTCAGGAAATCTAGCTCATAGTTTCATGGATTACATGGTGTGAGAAATTGACTTCACAATTTATAAGAAGTAGGGGTATCTTAGCATGCAAAGTGTGTTTGAGTGTGTGTGTGTGTGTGTGTTTTGCTGGTGATTGATTGATTCCAGTACTTCATGCATGTTATATATGTCTGCTGCCACTGAACTCTATCCCTAGTTCTGAAATTCTTATTTTCTAGATGGTATTTGATTTCAAATTTGTTGCATGAGACAACTTTTGAGACTCTCTTGGAAGATAATGAATGGTTGAGACCCTTGAAATGCATCTATTTAAAGGTGGTGCCTTTGGGAGAAAATTAGTTCATAAAAACACTAGCATATTTCTACTATGTTAAGATAATACTCTACGAACCACAAAGTGAAACCTCACTAAAACAGTAGTCTGTCAAGTCCTTCACCTTTGACTTCCTAACTTCCAGAATTATAAAAACTACATTTCTGTCAGTTGAAGCCACCCAGGATATGAACTCCTGCTATGAAAGTTCAGACGGTCTAAGATACTCATCTGTTTATCAATTAATGAACTCTTTAGATACAAGCTAGGGTAGGTTTCTCATAAGAAGATAAATGCCTTGCAATATAAATACAATTTATTTATGCAGTAGTTATATTACCCAGTGTAATCACAGGCTCCAAAATATTAATCATCCCTTAAAGAATAACATGCTACCACCATGAAAATATTTTATAACAGTGATTTCTAAACTTCACTTCAAAATGATTATTCAGAGACTGTGGATGGGGCTCACTAGAATGCATGCACAGCATACATGAAGTCTTGGCTTTAATCTCCATTACCACCTAAACTGGGTTGTAGTAGCATCTGAATGTAATCCTAGCACTCAAGCGGCAGAGGCAGGAGAATCAGGGGTTGAAGGTCAGTCTGTGCTCCCGCAAAATTTAAAGTCAGCTAAAGCTACATGAGAATCTGTCTCCAAACTTACACCATTACATGAATGGGGAAATGGGAAGGATCTGGAAGGAGTTGGGGTATGGAGGACTAAAATTTGAATGTATTCTTTTATTAATTTTTTTTATTTTCATTATCCATTTTATTTCCTTGCCATTGTGAAGAGAGCAGCAATAAACATGGATGTTTAGGTATCTTTGTGGTTCCATACAGTTCTTAGAAATATCACAGTATACAACCCTCATAACAACCATTCAAGATAGGTTTTTGCTTATTTTCTCTTTTGCAGATGAGTACACCATGTTACAAATTGGTTAGGAAAGTGCTACACTGGAAACATACACACAAATGAGTAACATCATACCAAATGAAGAGATTGTATTTATGATTTAGAAATGCACACATGTGTATATAATAGCCATTAGCAAATAAAGAGACCATGGATTTTAAAAACAAGAATGGGTTTATGGAAGGTTTTGGTGGAAGAAAATGGAAAGAGAAAATGATAGAATTATAATCTTAAAAAATAATAAAAAAAGAAACTTGCAAAATTAGAGTATGAACCATTGCAGACTATGATCTGAACAAGCATGTCATGAGCTTTGTCAGGTCTCCATTCACCATGTCACTTAACTATAGTTTTCTACATTCATGCTCTTAATATATAAACATATACCAAGCATATATAGCTGAAAATTTCAAAGACAGCATACAAATTGTGTCCCTGCTATGGTTCCTTTCTACCAATATCCATATGTTGGATGATTAAGCCCAGAGGTATAGTGGTGAAGCCTCTGAGATTTGGTGGGTGACATGTGCAGAAGATCCATGAATGGTATCAGAACTCCTCTGAAAGAGGCCTTGAACATATATATGCTTATTTTGAAATCTTTTCAATGAGAGAACAATAGTGAAGTTTGAAAAGGGTTTTTTGTCCCCTCTGAATCACTCCATTGAGTTCTTAGCTCTCTAACATATCACAAAGCATTTTCCACGGAGAAGGTGAACTGAGAAAGTGAAGTTCCCCCATCATTAAATTTACTAATACCATTTGCAATTCATGCTATGCTGATTTGATACTCATTTTTATTTTTTTAAAAGATTTATTTAAATATATATTAGGTTTATGGAATTTTATCTGTATGTGTGTGTCTGGTACCTTTGGGAGACAGTGGTGTTTGATCCCCTGAAACTAGAGTTACAGATGGTTATAAGCTGCCATGTGAGTGCTAGGAATTGAATCTGGGTGTCTTGAAAGAGCAACCAGTGCTCATAAACACTGAACCATCTTGACAGTTCCATTGTTGCTGTTTTTCTTTTTGTGATACAGTATTAAAGACAGGATCTCACTCTGCAGCTCATACTGCTTGTGAACTTTTTCTGAACCTCTGGCCTCAGCTTCCTTAATGCTGGGATTCAAGATGTTGCCCTCATGCCCAGTGGCAGTTGGTGGCATTCCAGGTGTTCTGCCTGAGACTATCCTTTGTCCTCAGTTTCTTTCAGGTGCCTACTTGTTCCTGAGACTTCAACTCCTCTGTTGGTGAACATCTAAAACTTTCTCTACTCCTTTGGGAAGTATAATAGTTTCAAGACATCTCCCTGGAAAAAGGCCCATACTTGCGTATCCTCTTCACATTGTACCTGACCTTTAAGGTTCTCACGTGTCACTGTAAGTCCGCACACATGGATGCTTGTTAAGATATTTCTGCCTTAGAGGGGTTCAGAACTGTGTATATTATGTGGATTCAGACAGTTGGAATTTCGTTGATTCTTAAATTTGATTCATTTTAACAGAATTAAGGTTTGAAATTTTTTAAAAAAGAATTATGCAATCAGTCTCATACTTTCCTGGATTCTTGCTTTGTTTCTAGTTCCTGATCTTATTGCCCAGTACTGAAAGGATTGGTGGTTTGCTAAGTCTACAGAATGAAATCTGCTATCTCTGGATCTCTTATGGTTTTCAGGGCACTCTGAAGGAGCAGCCAGGTGAAGGTCTTTCTCTTCTGTGCTCAACTTGGGACCATGTCGACTTGTTCTATTATGGCTCTAAATGAGGAAGGAAGCACATTCTCTTAATTTAAACCAATCTCTTTTGTACTAATGTAATTCTGTCATGAGGATAATTCCCTGTGCTTCAGAGTTCCAACCCCTTCTCCGTATAACCAATTTCCTTAAAATTGAAAAAAAAAGGGGGCAGATAATTGACAAGGCTATCCATTGTGTGGGTTCTCTTTCATCTCTACAATGATATCTTCATGAAGTCTTTCCAATTCCCAGTCACTCCATACTCTGATGGCATCCATTCTGAAGTCCATGGCTTCAAAAACGGATTTAATCTCTCAGCTCATCAGGTTCCATGTTTGTTCTCCATCCCCTGCTAGACTTGACCTTCCTGTCATATACTGCCTGCCTTTCTTGTCCACTGAATTTCAGTCACCTTTTCCATTCATTCCCCTCGATTAGGTCACCTACCATTATCCTTTGCTCTGGGGCTATTTTATGTCAGATACACCCTGCTCTTAGAATCATCCCTTGTTAGTGAGAGGAAACTCCGAAAGATGGTACCCAGTTAGCAAATTAGACTCAGAAAGATGGATCACTTAGAAAATTAGACTTAATCTTAACCTATCTTCTTGCTCAATAAACCTTTGTGAAAACATCCCCGTCTTTACCCATATGATAGTGAAATGTGTTTGGGATGGGTACGGAAGTAACTAGATTCTTCTACTTTTCTTCCTGGTCTCTTACACCTTTTTCTCTTTTTCATCTCTCCAAATGTTCCATGACAGCTTATGGATAGTATCATTTCATTAGTCCTTTCAACCTACACAATCCTTGAGACATTATTTCATTAAACTTTCATTCCTCTGTCCCAACTTCTATTACCACACCACCTCTCCCTTTTCCCCCTTTTCCATCATAGTTTAATTTATTCACCATAAAATTAACTTATTTTAAATACACAGTTGAATGACCTTTAAATAAATTGTCGGTTTAGTATAGTGTCAGCCCATATGCAGACTTAGAATATTATCATTTGGCTGCCCTCCATCACTAGTTACCCACTAATCTAATTATATGATTAGGGATCTACCTATTCTGTGCATTTCTTAACACTAGAATCATACATCCTAGCTAGTGTCTGATGGTTACTGATCAGTATGGTTTTGATATTCATTCACACTTTAAACTCTACCAGTATTTGATTTTAAAAGACAGAATCATATCACAGTATATGGATGAGCTACATAATAAAACAACAGTTTGTTCATTCCTTCATCTGTTGGTGGATATTTGTATCAGTTTACCTTTTAGCTTTTGGAAATACTACTACTTAGCACATTCATGTATAGATTTTTGTTTGAACACTATTGAGAATATCTTTTGGTACATAGCTAGGAATGAAATTGCTGAATCATATGGTTAACGTATGTTTAACTTTTAAGGGACCACCAAACTACTTTCCCTAATGGCTACACAAATTTGTATCCCCACCACCAGAATATGATGATTCTAATTTCTGCAGAGTCTTAGCAACATGTGGTTTCATGTGTCTTTTGATTATAGACCTTCGAATGGTGTAACATAAAAGAACTATAACAGAAATTTGGAAACCTCTTATGTTAATTTGTCTGTTTTGTTTTGTTTTCCAGGAGGAGAGTCATATTAAATAACAGGTTTTTTTTTTAGGCTGGAGGTATAGCTCAGTTGGTAGAGTGCTTACCTTGCACAAATGAAGCCCTAGGTTCAATCCCCAGCAACACATTAATAGGTTATGTGGTGAATGCTTATAATCCTTGCCCTTAGGAGATAGAAGCAGGAGGTTCTGGAGTTATAGGTCATCGTTGCCTACAGGTTGAGTTTGTAGCCATCCTAGGATTCTTGAAATCCTGGTTCAAAAATAACCGGTCTGTCAGTCAATCAATCAAACAAACAAACAAGAAAATATTTTCTGAGGTAAATGTACTGAAAATTTCCCTCTATTCATTCTGTTAGATTCTCAGTTCAGACCTTAGTTTTTGTGTTTCGAGTTGACATATGCAAGCAGGAAGAGTTAAAGGTCTAGTCTCATATATCAACATATACATATCCTTTTCCCCACATGATTCATTACAAAGACAGTGTTTATTTTCTGCTTTTTTTTAATTGAGAAAAAAAAGTTTCTGCCTCCTCCCAGCCTCCCATTTCCTTCCCCCTCCTCCCACACTTCTCCCCCTCCCCCCACTCCTCTCCCCCTCCCTCTCCAGTCCAAAGAGCAGTCAGGGTTCCCTACCCTGTGGAAAGTCCAATGTCCTCCCCCCTCCGACCATGTCTAGGAAGGTGAACATCCAAACTGGCTAGGCTCCCACCAAGCCAGAACATGAAGTAGGATCAAAACCCAGTGCCATTGTCCTTGGCTTCTCAGCAGCCCTCATTGTTCTCCATGATCAGAGAGTCCGGTTTTATCCCATGCTTTTTCAGTCACACTT
>NW_026068143.1:199692-216476 GCF_014885135.2 Alexandromys fortis | reverse complement strand
CTTTCTTAATTCTGTATGCTTTGTGTTTTGATTATTATATGGCGAGGGGATTTTTTTTTTTGATCCAGCCTATTCAGTGTTCTGTATGCTTCTTGAACCTTCATAGGTACGTCTTTCTTCATGTTAGGAAAGTTTTCTTCTATAATTTTATTAAATATATTTTCTGGACCGTTGAGCTGCACTTCTTCTCCTTCTTCTACTCCAATTATTCTTAGGTTTAGTCTTTTTATTGTGTCCCATATTTCCTGAATGTTTTGTGATGAGAGTCTGTTGGTTTTGCTGTTTTCTTTGATCAGTGTGTTTATTTTCTCTATGGTATCTTCAGTGTCTGATATTCTTTCTTTTATCTCTTGTATTCTGTTGGCAGTACTTGTCTCTGTAGTTCCTGTTCTTTTACTCAGATTTTCCATCTCCAACCTTCCCTCGGTTTGTGTTTTTTTCATTCCTTCCATTTCATTCTTCAAGTCTTGAACCGCTTCCCTTACCTGTTTTATTGCTTTTTCTTGTTTCTCTTGGTTTTCTTGGGTATCTTTGAGTGATTTATTCATTTCCTCTACCTTTTTGTTTGTAATCTCTAATTGTATGGCAGTTTTTCACCTCCTGTTTAAGGTCTTCTATTATTTTCATATAATTTACTTTGGAGTCGATTTCTTCTAATTCTTCTGGAGTAGGGTGTACAATTCTTCTTATTTCGGGATCCCTTGAGTCTGGTGAAGTCATGTTGCCTTTCAGGTTGTTGGAGGAAGTCTTGCATTGGTGCCTTCCCATCTCCTCCTTCAAATGTAGCCAGGAGAGGCCTGGTGTCTTGGTCCAGTCTTTGCTGTGACTGAGTCTCTGGGTGTATCTCTTCAGTGTAGAAGCAGGGACCGTCCCATTGAGCTGGAACTCCTCAGCACCCAAACATGGACTACCGTCCAGATGGAGCTCCTTAGGACTGCTCTGGGTGGGTTGTGGATGCAAACTTAATGTCTCTCCTGGTGCCCGGATTGGATCTCCTTGCTGCTTGGGTGGCTCGTAAACAAAGGGTCTACCTTGCTTGCTGCAGGCAGGCTATTGGAACAAAGGAGCTACCACCCTCCCATTTGCCATCCCGATTTGGATTCGGTCCCACTGCCCGAACAGGCTTAGCTGGGAGATGTTATGTGGTCAAAGAGGGGAGGGAGTCAGACGGAGGGGGGGAGGGTTGTGGATGCAAGCTGGGTGGGATAGGAAGAGAGAGGAGGTATCAGGCAGTATAGCCCCTGAGGATGACCAGGAAGTGTAGGAGGGATGAGGAACATCTGAGTTCTCTGTCCCGGGCTTCTGCCACGGTCAGAAACTCACTCACCCCAATGATGTCTCTCCTGGTGCCTGGACCGGATCTCCTTGCTGCTTGGGTGGCTTGTAAACAAAGAGCCTACCTTGCTTGCTGCAGGCAGGCTATTCTATTTTCTGCTCTTTTATAGAAAGTCAGTTGCCCCAAAAGCACAGAAATAAAAGCAAAAGTAGACAAATGAGATTGCATTGAAGTAAAAAGCTTCTGTGGGATTTAAACAGAATTCTCAAAAGAGGAAGTTCAAATGCCTCCGAAATAATTAAAAGATTTATACAACATCCTTACTCATCAGTGGAATGCAAATCAAAACTACTTTGAGATGTCATCTTACACCTTTTAGAATGACTAAGATAATAAAACAAGTGACAGATCATGCTGATGAGGTTGTGGAATAAGGAGAACACTCATCCATTGCTGGTGGGAGTGAAAACTTGTACAGCCATTATGGAAATCAGTTTATTGATTTCTCATGAAGATGGGAATGAATCTACTTCAAGACCCAGCTATACCACTTTTGGGCATATTCCCAAAGGCCTCTTCATCCTACCGAAGGACACTTTCTCAACCATGTTCATTACTGCTCTATTCACACTTTCCAAAATTGGAAACAGCCTAGATTGTCTCTCAGCAGATTAATGGATAAAAAAAAATGTGATAATTTGCAAAATGGAATATTGCTCAGATATTAAATAAATTATTCAGCTATTAAATGACATCATGAAGTTCACAGGTAAATAGATGAAACTAGAAAAATCACAGTGAGTAGGGCATGTAAGATCCAGAAAGACAAATACGGTATATATTTGTTTTTATATAGGTATCAGCTGTTAGAGTCATTAGTAACCAATCTACAACCTGTAGAACTAAAGAGATTAGGTAAAGTGGTAGGAATTGGGGGTAAGGGATGTAGAATAGATCTTGTTAGAAAATGAAAATAAAATAGACAGTTGTAGATGTATCAAGGGTCCTGGATGGGAAGTTTAAGAGAGAAGAGGAACAGAGAGGTGGATAAAGGATACAATACTGGGAGAAATAGCTGAAATTATGGGTCATTCAAGGAGTAGTATGGTAACCTAATACAGTGGAATCATCCTAAATTATATATTTATATGAAGTCAATATAAATGACATCATCAAATAATGGAGGATACATTACCCCAAATGACCATCTTTCAATTTTCAATGAAAATTCCTGTACTAGGATTGTGTTGCATCTAATTGAGTTGTTGGCCAAACCAGTCTTATAAGAAGACATTAACAACCCAGGATTTTGCCAAGATTATAAATATAGTTTGCTGTCCAAAAACTGATGGCAAGCACACATTGCTGAAGACAACACCTACAGAACCTATTGAATAGGAAGAAGTCCAACTGATGCCTACATAGAGTCTTCACCCCACTACGTGCTAGCATCATTGGTATAGGAAGGTACTCTGTAGGCTACCACAAGAGAAATGGAAACACCAAGCAAACCACAGACCTTTTCGTCTACAATGGAGTCCTGCCTGCAAAATATGCTAAAGCAATGGTAACACAAAGCCTGTAGGAGTACTGAACCAGAATCTGATTTGACTTAAGACCACAAAATGGAATCCATGTCCAAAGATAGTTAGGTGACCCAGAACTTGAGAGTAAATTGTCCAGGAACCAAGGTTGAAACCAAATGCTACTGTTTTATTAAGACGCACTAAAATGACTTCTAATGACATTCTACTATACTCATAGATCATCACCTTGCTCAGCCTTCATCCAAGAGTCTTCCTCCTGCAGCAGATGGGAATACAGATAATGTCATTATCAGACAATGTGCAGAGTGAGAGACCTTTAAATACTAAAACATAAATGGGAAGACTCCATCAAATACCTCTCCTTAGGGCTCAGGGAACCCCACAGAAGTGGAGGTGAAAAGGGTGTAAAAGACAGAAGGGGTGGAGGACACCAAGAAATCAAGGCCCTAGAAATCAATATCATTGAAGTTCATATGAACTCATAGAGACTCAATCAGCATGCCTAGGGTTGGAACACATCTGCACCAGGTCCTTTGTGTATATATGATAGTTTTCAATTTAGTATTTTTATGGGGGTCCTTTGTGAATGATTCTTATGCCTCTTTTTAGGCTCTTTTCCTTCTGTTGGTTTGTCTTTTTCAGCTCTAATGTATAAATTTTTGCTTTATCTTATTATAACATGTCTTATTTTATTAGTATCACTTGGAAACCTGTATGCTTTATAATGAGAAACAAAAAGGGAGTGGGTCCAGATAGAAGGTCAAGTTGGGAGGAACTTGGAGGAGAAGAGACAGGGGAACCACAGTCATATATTATGTGAGAAAAAAAATCTATTTTCAATAAAAGGAAAAAAACTTACTCTTGTGCAGAAGACCTTAGATAACATGCTAAAAATAGAGGTAAATGATGTAGGAAATATAATGTAATCAGGAAAAACATGTAAGAAGTACTGGTGACTTGTGTAAATATGGTGGTCAAGGAAAAAAATCACTTGGATGTTGACACGAGAAGAAATAAATTAAAGAAGTCAGATTACAAACAATGTATTATTGTTGGAAGGAATGCCAGGTGGAAAAGATGGCAGGTGAACAAACCCAGAGATAGGCATAGGCTTCAGATGTTTGAGAAACATCTCAAAGTTCTTTCTTTGTAAGAAAGATAGCATGGATAAGGCAGAGAGAGCGGAGGGAATTGTAGGATAATGAAAAGTGCCGAGTGTAATACAACACGAAGAGTACTTTTTACATATACCTCACCCTGACTCATAGAGAATGCTTCCACTTATTGGACACAAGTTCCCTTTTACTTAGTAGATATTCTTTCAACTGCTCTCCATGATCATTTTTTAAAATTCTTTCAGCTCAAAGTCTGATGGCTATCTTCTAGTGGAGGTTCACTACTCTCACTTGTCTCTTGAATAGAAAGCTGCTGACTGACTCTATAGCACATTCCATAACACTGATGATATCTAGTTTGTGTGTTAGAATCTTCATATCTGTGACAAAATATTGAACATATATTTTGAAACTTGAAGAGAAGAAAGGATTTATTTGGCACACAAAAGCTTTGGCTCATCATGGTAAGGACTATGAGCTTAGCAGAACACAGCAGCTTGAATCATGCAGCCAAAAAGCACACAAAGAGAATTCCTAGATTAATTGAATTTCTCATTCTCCCACTTTTCTTGCCCTTGTGCCCCCAGCCTAGAATAGTACTGCTTTTGTTCATGATGGGTCACATGTACCTTTAGTTAATTCTACCTGGAAACACCTTCAGAGATCTACTCAAAGATGTGTAGGAGGAAGCTGGATAAATAACAAAAGAGATGTCTTGTTGGAAAACATTTCAGAAGTTAGGGAGAAACTGGTGCCAGAGAAACTCCCAGAAATAAGGATGACCCTGGTTAAGAGTTAGTGGATATAGTACCTGAACTAATTATCTGCTGTAATCAGATTGGTGATTATCCTAATTATTGTCAGAGAGCCTTTATGCAGTAGCTGATGGAAGTAGATGCAGAGATTCATAGCTAAGCACTGGGCCTAGTGCTGGGAGTCCCCTTGAAGAAAAGAATTATATGAGACAAATCAAGGTCATGATAAGGGAACCTACAGAGAACATTGACCTGAGCTCATGGGAGCACATTGACTCTGGACCAACAGTTAGGACCAATTTGCATGGAACCGACCTAGGCCCTCTGCATGCATATAATAATTGTGTAGATTGGTGTGTTTGTAAGACTCCTGTCAGGGAGTTCTGGACCTCTCCCTGGTGCTTAGCTGGCTTTTGTGAACCTGTTCCCCATAGTGGATTACCTTTCCCAACTTCGATGCAGGGGGAGGAGCTCAGTCCTAACTCAACTTGATGTGCCATATTTTGTTCAAGCCCATGAGGGCTTGCCCCTTTCTGAATGAAAAAGTAGGAGGGCAGAATAGTAAAGGAGCAAATGTGAGTCAATGGAGGAAATGGGATTAGAGGAGGGAGCAGAAACTACAGTCAGTATGTATAATAATGAAAAAATTAAATTAAATTAAATTAAATTAAAAAAAAGGAAAATGGTCCCCAAACAAGTGACATTATTAGGAAATGAGGGTTTGTTGGAGTAGGTGTGGCCATGCTGGAGGATGTGTGTCACTGTAGGGATGGACTTTGAGGTCTCCTATGCTCAAGCTACTCTACCAGTGAGACAGTCTACTTCCTGTTTTCCCGCATATCAACAGTATCAGAAGTTTCATCCATTATCATCATGGCAGGAAGCATAGCAGCACTCAGGCAGGCATGGAGTTGGAAAATTCTACATGGACTGAGAATTCTACATTTTGGTGTGCAGGCAGAAGAAGTGACTGTATCTTTAGGCCTAACTTGAGCAAAAGAAACTTGAAAGTCTGCCTTCATAATAACACACTTCTTCCAATAAGGCCACACCTACACTTTCAATGTCAAACCTCTTAATAGTGCCATTCTCTAGGAGCCATGTGTCTTTGGGGACAATTCCTATTCAAACCACAACAGGGGATGTCATCTGTTTTGACAGCAATATTTTAAGATGAGGGAATATTCTATCCTTCTTGAATTATAAAGATAAATAATAAAATGATGTCCCTGCAGAGAGATCAGAAAATCTTTTTCTTCTTTTCTTTTCTTTCCTTTTCTTTTCTTTTCTTTTCTTTTCTTTATTTCTCTTTATTTTTCTTTCCTTCTTATTTTCTTTTTTTTTTTTTTTTTTGATTTTTAAAGACAGGTTTTCTCTGTCACTTTGGAGTCTGTCCTGGAACTCACTCTGTAGACGAGGCTGGCCTCAAACTCACAGAGATCCAGAGATCCACCTACGTCTATCTCTCAAGTGCTGGGATTAAAGGTGCATGCCACCACTGTCTGGCCACCTTTTATTTTAAACCTTGTTCAGGACTCATTTCATCTACTGTTTGCTGTTGTTCTTCATAGTTTAATTTTGGAAGTGTTGTGTCTCTTTGCTCCTCAGTTTTGTCTTAACAAGAAGTTGTCCTGTCCAGCTTCCCAAAATGTGTTTTGACTTATCGGCACCTTGGCAAATTTCTTTATCAGGAGAAAATAGAGTGCTAAGGTAGGGCCATGTTTTCCAATAAATGATCAATGATTTTTAAATGAAAACCTGTTGCTATTGTGCCCACTAACTCTGAATGTGCATTGTCTGAGTTTGAGACTGGACCTGGTAGACTGTAGCCATGAAGTGTTTATGTCTCACTTATGGATTTATTTTTTTAATCGGGAATGTTTTTTATAACAATATCGTGGGAGGCAGGTAGATACATTCTCTGAAACTGCTGTAAAATGTGACACATGGTATAGTATAGCAGAAGGATATAGAGACAATTAAGCTGACCTCTGAGGAGCGAATCAGAATTCTCCAGCGGCTGCTTTAAATAGGAGAAGGAACCGTTGCTGGTGGCAGTTGCCATGAAGCCTCTAGAGTCCTCACTACAACGGAGAGTAAGTCTTGAAGAATGAATGACTGCTTCTGTTGAGGACATTGAAAATCCGAGGATTTAACGGATACTCACTCATAGGTAAATTACAGTAGTCTCTTTAAATAAGTTAAACTGGAGTTAAATGGCCAGGGCATAGGGATTAATCTATGATCTTCCTGAACGAACAGTGAGTTGTTTTGAATCGATCGCGAGTGGCATGTGTTTCTTTCGAGGTGGCGGTTTCTGGAGAGATAGTGTTTTCTCCTGAGGTGGTGCTAGCTTCAATTATGTGACTAGGTATTTCCTACTCTTTCTTTAATGTTCTCCATACATCCTTCCTCCTCCTCTTCAAAGATTTATAGTTCTGAGAAGGACTTGGGATGTTTCCACAGCTTTGGTATGAGGATTTGGAATTTTTCTTCAACCCGGGATAATGCACTGAGATGTCTTTTATATGCAAGTCCTTTAAAACTGTATGATTGGGGGAGGGGGAGGGAAATGGGAGGCGGTGGCGGGGAAGAGACAGAAATCTTTAATAAATAAATAAATTTAAAAAAAAAGCTGTAAGGACTGGACTGAGTAGATGTGTGTTTTTCTTTCTACAATATTTATTTTAACTTGGTTTTCATGTCCGAAGAGCAAATAAATGGTCATGTACCTATGTATCATAACTGTTATAGATGAGTGTGATTTCATTTAGTATAATGAGCTCTGAAACTTTGTAAATGCATTGGAACTTTGTCAGACACTGTTGCTATGTAATGGCTCACTGACCTTTATGATCCTTGATTCTGTATCCATAGTGATGGCATTACAGTTGTGTATCTCAGAACATGACCCATTATTATCCTTTAGATTATAAAATGATTTTAAGCACACAAGAAAATGTTCACCCAACTTTGCCTAGCATAATTAGGAAGCTAAAAATTTAACAGAAAGAAAATCAACATTGCTGAAGTGATAAGTTAATTGCATATTTCATTTGAATTTGATGATTTATTCAAATAATATTGTCATTGTTATCCAAGATTCCATTCAAGACACCTCAGTGAATTAAGTCATCATTTTTCCAAAGTCAATTCTAGTAGGACAATTCTTCAATCTTCACTGGACTTTGAAAACACAACGTATTTGAAGATTCTTTTTTTTTTTTTTTTTTTTGGTTTTTCGAGACAGGGTTTCTCTGTAGCTTTGGTGCCTGTCCTGGAACTCGCAGAGATCCGCCTGCCTCTGCCTCCNTATGCAAATTCAATATAATTGAAGATTCTTGGTAAGGGATAGTTTCCAAATTCCTTTCAATTTGGGTATTTCTCACAAAATTTCTGTGTAGTACATGCAATATTGTAGTGTTTTTACAACACATATGCACATATATCTATATTTCATTACATCTAATCAATATATGTAAGAAAAGTTAAATGTGAACTGATAGGGTGGAGTAAAGGAATTATAAAAGAATGAAGATGGGTAGAGAACAAAAGATTATAATCAAGTCAATTTAAGTAAGGAACCATTATCTATCTATCTATCTATCTATCTATCTATCTATCATCTGTCTGTTTATATGATATTACATATATGTGTGAATAGGTATTAAGTATATTACTGAATATGAGAAAACACATGTTATATTTGTCTTGATGACATTCTCAACATCATTTTGTAGCTCTACCTTTTCCACACATTAACCTCAACATTTGTTATTTCTTCTCTTAATTTTCCCCTCCCTAATTGGAGAAGCTATGATTTCAGTATGTTTTTAATGAACATTTATCTAACAGATAAGTTTAGCATATTGAATCCATGTATTGGCCATTTGTATTCCTGTGAGAACTGCCCAGTGCATTTTCTACTTTTATTTGGTGATTCCTGCACTTGATGAGTAGATTTCGAGTTCTTTATAGAGTGTACATATTAAACATGTCAGATGTATAGTGGGAAAGCATTGGTGTCATTCTGATGTCTGCCTCGTCACAGTTACTTATTTCTTTTGCTTTGCAGAAGCTTGTTTATTTCATGCAATCTCACTCATGAATTCTTGTTATTTTCTGAGCTTTTTTCACTGTCTGTTTTCAGAAAGGTTGTGGTATAGTTATATCTTCAAATGTTTTCCTCATGTTTTGTTACAGAGATTTGAATGTGTCCCACCATATATTAGGATCTTTGATCTATTTTGAATTAGTTTTGGAGGTGTGAGGGACAGGAATGAATGACCATCCATTTAGGTTTAGGTAACCAATTTTACCAGATCCATTTGTTGAAGCAGTTTTCCTCAATGTTTGGATCTTTTGGGTTCTTTAGAAATACGTAAGTGGTTGTGGCTGTACAGTTTTATTTCTCCTTTCATCCATATCATTTGAAATTGGTGTGTTTTCACATGTCATAAAGGTGACTAAATTTGGCAAGTCATGTATAGTGATATTTTGCTGATGATCTAACAAATAAAGCTTGGCTGAAGATCAAAGTGCAATGCTAGCCACAGTAATCAGTCATACAGGCCAGGAAGTAGTGGCACACACCTTTAATCCCCGCACCCACACTAGTTAGCCTTAGAGGCCAGGCAGTGGCAGCAAACACCACTAATACCAACACTAGAGAAGAATATAAGGCAGGATGAGACAGGAACTCACTCTCTTTTCAGTTTGATTATTTCATACAGTTAAGAGCTCTACAGTGGTTGGCTTCTCTCGGATGTTCAGATAAGCTTTATTTGGTAGATCAAACTAAATATAACTATAGTCAGAGGCTATAATGTCATTTTTCTTCTTTAATCCCGGTTAATTTGATGTCTTAGCATTTTCTGTTTCCAAGACAATGATGATACTTTCACTTTTGTATAGATTTACCATTTCTTTTGTGATGGCTTATACACTATTGACATCAAATATCAGGAGTTGGAATCTAGGTGACCAAAAGTGACTTCTGCCCACCTAGTCCTAATTTCTATTCACATATACATATTTATCTGCTCATAAATATGTAAAGGGGTTTGTTATGTGTTTATTCATATTCAAATATACCTTAATACACTCAAAAAACAATTTCTTCTGCCTATAATTAGAGCTATCTAGAAGTGGCTATTTTACCATTTATTTATTCTACAAATAGTTATCTATAGTGCCAACATTTGCTGCAAAGAAGACTCTGTGCATATCTATCAAGTTTTCTAAATGTTTCTCACCCTCATGCAGGTTCATTAAGATGGACAACAAGAAACCAAACATACTCCTGGATCTTGCTATACAACAACTCCTAAGTAATGAGTCTGCAGCCATTCATGCTCTTGAGGTGATCCCAAGGGAGCTTTTTGTTCCACTCCTCTCTGCTGCATTTAAGGGTGTGCATAAGAATATAGTGAAGGCAATGGTGACAGTTTGGCCCTTTGCCTGTCTCCATATTGGCACACTAACTGTGCAGGGACCCCATCGTGAACTCCTGACAACCATGGTGAAATGTCTTCAGTTTATACCTGTCCAGGACTCAGGTTCTAGGTAAGACTATATAATAGAAACATGTTAAGACACAGGAGGTTACACCACAGCCTGTTACTCTTTCAAAGGTAATACGTGCACATAGTGATAAAGAATGTGGGACTGTTAGTCCAATACCTGAGGTCACTTTGAAAACAAGTGTCTTACAATATTGGATATGGAATGTATGTGACTGAGCACACTGTTGACAGATTTGTATTGCAGTGTTATTATTTCATAGACAAAAGACATGAGTGCTAAGACTGCTGAGGATTGGTGGCAAAAAAGAGAAAAATAATGTGTGCTGTTCAGTGATAATTTTTTCTGTTGTTCACTGTTGTCTCCTCAATAAATGGGCAAAAGAAGACACTGACAGCAATGATAAAGACTCAACCCTGTTTTGTCTCCACATTAGAAAATTAAGCATACAAGAAATACAGGGAACTGAAAGACATGATTGATGGTCTACAGGTGTTACTGCCAAGAACTCAGCTTTTCAATAGTAATGTGTATAATACGTATATTGTAAGAGAGCAAAACATTATCCTGGAACCTGTTGCAAGAGAGGACCAGATAATCTCCCAACGTTAGCTAATAATGAATACAGAAAATTAATGTAAGGGGGTTGGTACATCAGTTGAGGTTATCTTAAAAACTCTGATGTCTTACAGAGGGCTTTAATTTTGTAGTAGAGGTGAGTAATGCTACTGTTGACATATATATATATATATATATATGATTCATAGATGAATTCCAAGACATTATAAGAATTAATTAATTATAGAAAACAGTAAAGGATATGATATTTGCATAACAAAGTCTTGCTGCTAGCCAATGTATGGAATGACAGAAAGAAAAACAAAGATAATTTTGTCACTCCATGTTGTCATTGATGTTACTTGGTTATATTAATGTTTCTATCTCATAGTCGTCTGTGTTCTCTTTTCAATACAGGAGCCCTAAACTGAGGATCCTAGATTTAAGGGAGAATTCTGGCTGCAAGATCGTCTGCCCAGAGATCGGTACTAAGTCACCTGCATGCATGTTCTCCTGTGCTCACTCAGAGCACTCAATCTTGAAGATGAGGGCCCAGCATAGTATTGCAAGTTCAGAACATGAGGTTCAGGCCCATAATCAGGATATGGAAATAATAGTAAACATTTCTCTCAGAAGCGGTAATATCTTAAGAGAACGTGGATATTTGGCTCTGCTTCTAAATAAAGTGGAACAGAGTTCAGGTTCTTTGCACCTGTGCTGCCGAGATTTGGAAATCGAGAAATTGGGTGTTTATAATAGAAACAACCTGAACCGTTTAGATTTCAAATGCCTTGATCACCTGTCAGTATTTAAGGGTACTCTGAGTGAGGTTACCTGCCTTCTTGCTCAGGTGGTGCACCTGAGAAGACTTTGTCTGTCTAAAGTCACTTGTAGCTCTTTAAATGGGAAAGTCTTCCAGAATTTTGTCTCACAGCTTAGGTTTATGGAACATCTTAATGAACTCAACATTGATTCTTTCGACCTCAGAGATCATCTTGAAGCTGTCCTCAGGTAAGGGTACAGGGTAGATACAGGGTTTCCAATAGTAGCCTGCTTTTAAGATTAGAGAGATAATTCTTAGATAGTCTTAAGCTTCCCATAACCCTTTCTCCTTCTGCCTCAGTATGGGCAATGCTGGGAGTTTTAAAACAGCCACGGAATGGTATCTTTCTGTAATTGAATAGAAAAGTGGGGTTACAAAAAGCGTAGTCAGGGGAGCATGTGTAGGCACTGTGCTCATTCCAGAAACATGAATGTCAAAAGAAAAACGCAGCCCTCCTCTGGCCATTGAGACATAAAGAAGGGGAATTGAAAGACTTTATGTTCTGGCACAGGTGCACATATTCATACACTCGTATATGGTAATGTCACATCATGAGGAAAATCTCCAAGGTTCAGACCATGATTAGAGTGGCTGTCTGAAGAAGGACACTTAAAAGGACACACTAGCTCAGAAATGAGTGCAATAGAGAGTTATTTACTTAGAGGTAGACTCACAGATCAAAATCCTCCGCTGGGACAGGAAACAGCAATGGAATCCCAAAGCCTGAAAAGAGGGCGGATGCTTGCTTTACTTGGTATAAATAGTCTTAAGAGGCCACCCACAAGTGGGTGGGTAACTTAAAGGCTACTTGCAGTAGGAATTCCTACAACAGCTGGCATTTATGGACTGGACAAAGGGAGCTTCCAGTTGGCTACTCCTTCTGTCCCCTCTTCTGAGCAAGTGAACTAGCTCCCCATTTGGTTACATTGTAATTCCTAAGTAGAGAGTATTTTCACTAAGTTTTTCACTCAACTTTATAATATGTTATACATATTACCAAGATTAAAACATTATTTTCCAGGGTGGTAAAGTGTCTCTCACAGACCCACAAGTACTTTAAGTGTGTGAAAGCTCATGTCATTTGCTAATGATGTGCAGAACAGTTTGTTCTAGATTCACAGATATAGTTCCCCTCTTCTAGTCCTCATTTTTCAGAAATCATTTTCTGTTTTCTCCCTGCAGAGACCTACCAACCAATTTGGAATTCTTACATCTAACATTCTGTGAACTTTCTTACAATGATTTCAAGTTTCTTGCTGAGTGCCCTCAAGCCAACCATTTAAAGCTATTGAATATCAGCTACAACCCAATGTACTGGGAAGATTGTGAGCCCTTTTGTAACCTCTTGCAGTGTGTCTCTGGAACCTTGCAGCATCTGGAATTTAATCACTGCCTTTTAACTGATTCTGTATTTTCTGGACTTATCCCAGCACTAAGTCAGTGTTCCCAACTCCGAGTGCTCAACTTTTTCTCTAATCCTGTTAGTATGTCCATGCTCATGAGACTCCTTGAGCACTTAACACCCTTGATGGAGCTTAAACACGTGATTTATCCTATCCCTGTGCATTGCTATGGGCGATGGCAAATCCAGGACAGTTTAGATAGGGAGAAACTGGCTAATGTGCAGGCGCAATTGAAACAAATGTTACAAGAGGCAGGGAGGAACGACATGACTTGGATTACTTATCCTGGATAAATTTATGATCCAACACAGTTTCACCTGAATACATATCCTTTAATTATTAAATGTTTCTTTAAAAAATTATGATCCAACACAACTTCATCTTGATATGCTCCCTTTATATACTAAATGTTTTTCTCTTGATTCCATAGACTGAATATATAAGGTTTTAGGGCAGAGAACCCTGATTGCTTTTTGGGCTGACGAGGGAAGGGGACTTGATTGGGGGAGGGGGAGGGAAAGGGGAGGCGGTGGTGGGGAAGAGACAGAAATCTTTAATAAATAAATTAATTAATTAAAAAAATATATAGGCATGTAGCTGATTTCCATAGAGAATAACTTGCAAGCAGATGGAGGACTTTCAGAGATTCTGTTTGTCTCTAGACTGTTGTTCTTGGTAACCCTTCAGTTTTTCTTTATTTCATACTCATTTACCAAAGGTTGGTTTGGGATATTATTGTAAACAGAAAAATAAACAGACAAACAAGACAAGGTTCCTTCTTAAAGCCACTCAGAGACTGAATATTTCTGTGGCTTATCTGTCTCTTCACAGTTTATTAGCACATAGAATGGTTTTGTTTTACCGTCTTGGACCCCATTTTGTTTCCCTTGTTCTTGGTACATGTCCTGCTCAAGGGAAAGCAGACTATGATGTTCAGTCTCGTCTCAGCAGAATTTAAGGTTTCTATGTTTAACCATCTTGGAGGCTTTCTCTCACATCTGTTTGATGTCTGCCTTCTGACATTGTGCAAAATACCTGACATAATAGATTATAGTAAGGAAGAGAAATTTGTTTCCCTGCTTTCGAAGTTTCACCACGCTTGTTTAATTGCTCTGCTTTGGAACTTCAGCAAGGCAGAACATGGGAAAGAGCTTGTGGTGGAGGGTACCCTCTCAATTCACGAAGCATGGAACCAGAGAGAGAAGGAACCTGAGTCCCTATACAACCTTCCGGAGTGAGACTATACTGATCTGCATCCTTGAATTAGTCTGCACTAAAGTTTCTACCACCTGACCTGGAGCCATTGTTGAACTAACCTATTCAAAATTTCAACCACCTGCCATGAGCCATCAGCTTGGGTCTACCTTTTATTATATTAGCTCAGGAAAACATTTAGGACACATGCATAACCCTTCCTTTGTGATACACATGATTCTGTTAGAATGTTCTGCTGCCGATTGTGTACTAAAGTTGCCACAATTGCTATAATATTGTATAGCAAATATGTACATGGAGTATTTTATATTTCACACTAAAATATGATGACCACACAGAGAAAAGCATGTTTGTTGAAGATATTCTGCAAAAGAAGCATATAAATCCAACTAATTAGTAATGTATTTATGTTCTTAATGTGTTGAAATGGGAAAACACTGGAATTGCAAGGACATAGCAAAAGTGTAAAAAATTTGGTTTCTTCCTGTCCTATGGTGAAATGTCAACACCACTGCATTTTCATTACTTACTAAGGAAATAAAGCAAAAATAACCATTTATTCAGTTTTTTGAAATAAATCTAGTTAAGAAAAAAACAAAACAATAATGTGTTTGTATTGTTCCAATTTATAAATGATAGCATACTGGATTTCAGATCAACCAGGCAAAAATAGAGCTAAAAGTTGCAGAATTTTGTTCATAGTTTTAAATATGGAGATGATATTGAACTTTATTTTAGAGATATAAAACATGAAAATGCACCTACAAAAGTAAAGTTTGTATGATTACATTTATAACGATAGATTACTGAAGTCAAGAAGATATCAGTAAAAACCACATGCACTAGTCTGGTATATTATTTTTTGAACTCACATATATGTGATTTTATCAATAACATTGTTAAGAACATATGCAACATATATGTTAAAAATTATTGATTCAAATTCAGAAGGAACATGGCAATATCAAATTTCAAATCAGTTTGACCAAGGTATGGAAACACATGCATTTAATCCCAGTACTTGCTAGTCTGAGGCAGAGACATGCCTGTGAGTTCAAGGCCAGGCTGTTCTACATAGTGCCAACCATGGGTCTATACTAAGACCTTGTCTCAAAAATATTTGAATAGGAATACAATATTTGATTAACTTCTGTATTCATTCTTCAATATTTTTAATTCATTTATTTTTTATTACTTTATAAATAATACCAACCAAAATTTCACTTCCTCACCTCCTCCCACTTCCTTCCCACTCCCCCACATACCCTGCTCCCCTCCCTCTCCTGTCCTGAGAGAAGACAAGGTACCCTGTCCTTTGGGAAGTCCATTGCCCTCCCCCCCTCCATCCAGGCTTAGGAAGGTGTGCATCCAAACAGATTAGGATCCTAAAAAGCCAGTACATGCAGTAGAGACAAATCCCAGTGCCATTATCATTGGCTTCTCAGTTTGCCCCAATTATCAGCCACATTCAGAGGGTCCACGTTGATCCCATGCTCATTCATTCCCAGTCCAGCTAGATTTGGTGAGCTCCTATTAGAACAGGAACACTGTCTCAGTGGGTGGACCAACCCCTCCAGGTCCTGACTTCCTTGCTCATGTTCTCCCTCCTTCAGCTCTTCAACTGGACCATAGGAGCTCACTCCAGTGCTCCAAAGTGGGTCTCTGTCTCTATCTCCATCCATTGCCTGATGAAGGTTCTATGGTGATATTCAAGATATTCATGAGTCTGACTACTGGAAAAGGCCAGTTCAGGCACCCTCTTTTCCACTCTCCAGCATCCTAGCTGGGGTCATCCTCATGGACTCCTGGGAACCCCTCCAGAGCCCAGCCTCTTGCCAACCCCGAAATGGCTCCCTCAATTAAGACATCTTTTTCCCTGCTCCCATATCCATCCTTCTTTCATCTCAACCATCCCACTACCCCAAGCTCTCTCCAATACTCTCCTTCTGTGGAGTAAGGGGAACACTCATCCATTGCTGGTGGGAATGAAAACTTGTGCAACCACTTTGGATATCAGTGTGGCAGTTTCTCAGAAAATTGGGAGTCAACCTATGTTGAAATAGGAGCGGCAGGGCTATGTCCCCGGCACCCGGCCGCCCGCATGGCTAGCTTATGCCCGAAATAATTACACGGAAACTGTATTCTTTCAAACACTGCCTGGCCCGGCTAGTTACAGTTTCTTATTGGCTAGCTCTTACATATTGTTCTAACCCATTTCTAATATTCTGTGTAGCCCACGAGCTGGCTTACCAGGGAGGATCTTAACCTGCGTCTGTCTGGAGCGGGAGAACCATGGCGACTCTCTCACTAAGCTTCTTTCTCCCAGAATTCTCTTCTGTTTTCTCCACCCACCTAAGGGTGGGCCTATCAAGGGGCCTAGGCAGTTTCTTTATTAATAAGAAATCACTCCCACATCATTTCCCCTTTTTCTGTTTAAACAAAAAAAGAAAGGCTTTAACTTTAACATAGTAAAATTACATATAACAAAACAGTTATCAAGCAAGAATTACAGTTACAATATTTATATCTATTTTATCTCTTATCATAACTAAGGAAAACTATAACTAAC
>NW_026068143.1:163403-197669 GCF_014885135.2 Alexandromys fortis | reverse complement strand
TATTGTTCTAACCCATTTCTAATATTCTGTGTAGCCCACGAGCTGGCTTACCAGGGAGGATCTTAACCTGCGTCTGTCTGGAGCGGGAGAACCATGGCGACTCTCTCACTAAGCTTCTTTCTCCCAGAATTCTCTTCTGTTTTCTCCACCCACCTAAGGGTGGGCCTATCAAGGGGCCTAGGCAGTTTCTTTATTAATAAGAAATCACTCCCACATCAAACCTACATCAGGATCCAGCAACACCACTCTTGGGAATATACCCAAGAGATGCCCAAATCATACTACAAAAGCATTTGTTCAACTATGTTCATATCAGCATTATTTGTAATAGCCAGAACCTACATGCCCCTCAATGGAAGAATAGATAAAGAAGGTGTGGCACATATACACATTAGAGTTCTACTCAGTGGTAAAAAACAATGGCATCTTGAATTTTGCATGCAAATGGATGGAAATAGAAAACCCTATCCTGAGTGAGATAACCCAAAAATATGAATATGGTATGTACTCACTCATTAGTGGATTCTAGCCATGAACAAAGGACATTGAGTCTATAGTTCATGATCCTAGAGAAGCTAAATTGATGGAGGAAGGTCATTGGTTAATTAATAAAGAAACTGCTTGGCCTCATAGGTTAGAACAAAGGTGGGTGGAGTAAACAGAACAGAATGCTGGGAGGAGCTAAGACGCCATAGCTCTTCTCTCTGGAGCAGACGCGATGAAGCTCTGACCCAGGATGGATGTAGGCTAGAATCTTCCTGGTAAGCACACCTTGGGGTGCTACATACATTATTAGAAATGGGCTAATCCAGGTGTGAGAGTTAGCCGAGAAGAGGCTAGATATAATGGGCCAAGAGTATTTAAAAGAATACAGTTTCTGTGTAATTATTTCCGGGCATAATCTAGCTGGCGCCCAGGAGCTGGGCTGTGGGAAGAGGCCCACAGCTCCTACTACACTAAATAATACGGTGAACCCAAAGAAAAGCATATATAGATCCTCCTGGAAATTGGAAAAACATGTTTATATCCTTCTGGAAATTGGAAGCAGACAAGATCGCCAGGCAAAACTTGGGAGCATGGGGGTGGGGATGGAATGGGGGGAAAGGGAGAAACATTTATTTAGTTTTTAAGAAAAAAATCTTTTCTCATTTTACATACCAATCCAAGTTTTCCCTCCCTAACAGCCTTCTACCCCCTTCACCTTCATCTTCTCCCCTGTCCCACCCCCATCCACTCCTCAGAGAGGGTAAGTCTTCCCATGGTGAGTCAACAAATTCTAGCACATTGCTTTGAGACAGGATAAAAGTCCTCCCCACTATATCTAGGCTGAGCAAGGTATCCCTCCAAAAAGATTGGATTCCAAAAGCCAATACAAGCTGTAGGAATAAATCCTGGTCTCTTTGCCAGTGTCCCACAGACTGCCCCAGCCACACAACTGTCACCCACATTTAGAGGGCCTACTTTGGTCTCGTGTTGGTTCCCCCGATTCAGGTTAGAGTCGGTGAGCTCCCATTAGCTCACATAAAAAAAAATCTCATTGGGTATCCCCATCATGGTCTTGACCCTTTTTTCCATATTATCATTCCTCCTTTTCTTCGAGTGGGCTTTGGGATCTCAGTCCAATGTTCATCTTTGGATCTCTGCATCTGCTTTCATCAGTTTCTGGATGAAGGTTCTATGATGACATTTAAGGTAGTCCTCAATCTGCCTACAATGCAAGCATCCTCTCCACAATTACTTTAGGCAAATCTATTTCCTCTATCATATCTTCAACTACTATTCTTTTATCTCTTGCAATCTGTTGATTATGCTTGCATCTGTAGGTCCTGTTCATTTACCCAGATATTCCATTTTCCAAATTCCCTCAGTTCTTTTTATTGACTACTTCAGTTTTCAAGTCTTGAACTATTTAAACTGCTCATTTCAACTGTTTGTTTTTTTTCTTGGTTTTCCTTGCTTTCTTTAAGAAATTCATTGATTTCTTCCAATTTTTTGTTTGTCTTTTCCTCCATTTCTTTAAGGGAAATTTTCATTTCCTCTTCGAGTTTCTATCATATTTAGAAAGCTGTATTTAAGGTCATTTTCTTCTGCTTCTTCTGGGTTAGGATTTTTAGGTCTTCCTTTTATAGGACCACTAGGTTCAGGTGTTTCCATATTGCTCTTTAGATTGTTGAATATATTCTTGCCTTGGAACCCACCCATCTATTTCTTCAAGAGGTGCAGGTGGGGCATGTGCCTTAGGTGGTCTCTTTTCCTCCAGTTGATACAGGTTGGGCCTGTGGCTTAGGTGGTCACTCTTCCTCTTGGAGCATGTAGGGGCCATGCTTCTGGTAGATGCTGATGAGGCTCTGCTGGCTCCTCTCCTGGTGCAGTCAGGGCCATAGCTCCAGTGCTTAGAGATGCAATGGGGGATGATTGCAGGCACTGAGGGTGCTCTGGGGTCTCTGGGGATTGGTGGTTGGAGATGGGGAACAGAATATTCTTCCATGGGCAGGGGCACGGAGAGCAGAAGAGCAGGGCTGTTCAGCTAGGAACTCAGATTCTTACCTCTCCAGGGCCATCCAGGGCCTAGGCCCCAGTAGCCAGAGATGAAGTGGGGCATAGCTGCGGGTGGCAGAAGACTGCTCCCAGGTCCCTGGCACCTAGCTGGGTGAAGATGGGGCATGGAATGTGCCTCTGGGGGCTAGGGTCCAGAGAGCTGTACCCCCCAGCCATTGACTCAGACACTCACCTCTCCAGGGGCTGCCAGGGCCAAGGCTCAGGTGGTCAGAGATGTGGTGGGGGATGGCTGCAGGTGTGGGGAGACTGCTGCCAGGTCCTCTGGTAAATTTCTAAATACAAATCTACATCATATGACTGTGAGTGTTCAAGCGTTGTAGAGAGCATTCTTAGCATGCATAAAACCATGAGTTTATTTTTCACCACTACAAATAAATGAACAAACAAAAAGGTCTCTATTAGGAACTCGTGGGTTTCAGTGATGAACTAGAATCCACAGACATGATTTGTTTTTCAAGACACGATCTTAACATGATTTTAAACCCAAGATGACCTTATACTCAGTGTGTGGAAGATTTCTTTCCATATCTATGTCCCATTCCAACTGATGGGATTAAAGGCTTGTGTCACAACATTCTGCTTTTTGTGGTGCTAGGGGTTGTGCTGTGGGCTTTTCTGCATGGTAGGAAAAGTATCTATCCAGTGAGCTACATCCTCAGCCACCATAAAAATATTGTTGTACCACTGATCTTGATGAAACCAGTGCCAGTGTTGGAAGGTGATACTGTTTATATGAGCCTTATTCTTGGTTTATTTTGTGCTGTTTTCTGTGAACTAGTTAGTGGTTCCGAAAGGAACATTAGGAAGATGTGCGGACGGGAGATCCAATTCCCTTATGAATCTAGATAGTAAATACTCTGTGCCATGGCAGATGTTATCCAGCCCTGGTTTAGTGTATAAATCTGTTGCTATCCAAAAATATCTTAGCACTGTATTCAGAGTTTGATCACGTTTAATACTTTCCAGGGTAGTAACTCTGCTAGAAGTAAACACCCCAACAGACAGCAGCCTGCAGTTTTGTGCATAAACTTTGACAATACATCTAGTCAGCTAAACTGTGCAAAACCAAGAAATAGTTTTCATTTCCTACTGATGCCAATGAATTGCTGCCTGAAGTTTTCTATGTCTGCTTTGTGTTCAATAAACTACTTCTTCTCTAACTGTTGGACTTTGCTTTGCTATTGTCCTTTTCCTTTGAGTTTTTGATTAGGGTTGTAATTCACACCCTGAGGCTAGATCTTACTCTGAGTTCCTGTCCCATCCTCTAAGACCTTAATCCTCTAAGACACTCTTTCTCTTCAGACTGCCTCTGGAATCTGGGGCCTTGCTTTGTCTACTTCCCTAGTTAATGTGTCTCTTTACTATAATACAAATGAACCATTCAAGACGTGGTCATGTGCTGAAAGATTTAGTCCTGCTGCTTTTCCTACTCACTCCCAGGATCCCAGAAGCTAATCACACATTCAAACAAGGCAATTTTAAAGAACATTTTTTTTTCTATTCTGATTTGATATACCGAACATCATCTTGAGGGATCACTCCTACAGCTAAATTAGTCTACACAATTTTAGTCAATTCTTTTCCATGATTCATTCCAACCTATTTCCCCTTCTTTCCTCTGTTCAGGTCCAAAACTCCACTGTGGTCCAGTACACATTAATCACAATAGCCAATAGATTGTAGACCATACAACTGGAAGTAATCTTGCACCTACATTACAAATAAGATCATTCCAAATGTCCACAAGGGGGAAATTGATGCATTTACTCATTGCATTTCCTGAAAAATAAGCAGCTCCACAATCTTCAAAAGATTCCTTGAAAATAAAAATTAAATTAAATATAATAAGCTGTATGATTAATGACTCAATTATGTATTTATTTAATTTGATCTGTGATTAAAAAGCAAATAAGGCAAAGTGAGAGAAAATTTCTGCCCCCCAAAAGGAAACAGGAAAAAATAAATGAAATCCAACAGTTTAAGACTGTATACAAGCAGAATTAGTTTTGGCAACATGTTTCATGACCTGTTTTCCAGTTTCCCATTTCTGTTAGTTATCTCATAGATTCTGTGAGTGTTTTAATGCCTGGATCTTTAATATCCCAACTCTCAGCCACAACATCATGAGAAATTTTATTAAAGGGTTGCGGCATTAGGAAGGTTGAGAGCCACTGCTCTAAGGGCAAGACCCCAACCAGCTAAACCTCCAACTTGTCAAAAGGGAAGGTTTAAAGAATTTTCTGTCCCTAAAAGGCAATAATAAATGAATGCTGTAGTGAACATGTTTCATGGGGGTCAACCTCCATTCCAAGCAGATAATGAAACTTGGCAGCATTAGTCATGTGGTTCTGGCACTAGAGACATGAAAAATGCAAGAGTAAATGGTTTGTAGAATCTTTCTTACTGTCAGAAAGATCCATTCAGGCTAGAAATATGACAGGAGGTGCCTGCATGGAGGCCCTGAGAGGCCATTGTTTATAGCTGTGAAAGTGAAACTTGCATAGCATTGGAGACCTGAAGATGTTGCAGGTGCTGCATGGATATCTGTTCATGGGATGTCTACCAGTGAGAGCTGCATAGGTGGAGTAGAACCAGCCAAAGACAGAAATGTGCTGTAGATAGTAAATCTAGAAGGAAAGAGCTACCTAAGCCCTTTGACATTTGACGACGGACATGGAGATACAGAATTTGGAATTTGCCCTGCTGGGTTTTGGTGCTGCCTTTGTCCAACAATTTTTCAATACACCCTAATTCCTCCTATTTAGAAAAGGTAATGTACATTCTGCACCATTGTGTGTTGGAAGTATTTAATTTGATTTTTGATTTTACAGAGTTTTACAGGTAGAGATTTCTTTGAGTCTCAGAAGAGTTTTTTTTAATTTTTTTTAAACAGTGTTAAGAATGTAAAAAACATTTGAAGTTGGACCAAATGCATTTTTGCATTATGATATGTACGTGAGCGTATAAGGACCATGGACTAAAATATGGCAGTTGGAATGAGAATGGTCCTTATAGTCTTTTATGTTTAAATACTTGGTCTCCCATTGGTGGAGCTGTTTGAGAAATACTAAGAGTGTGCCATTCCCAGTGTACTGTTTTTGCCTCATATGTTTGGATGAAGATGTAAGCTCTCAGCTGCTCCTATGGTCATGACTTTGTCCTACCCTCACAGAATCTAAAGGTTTGAAAGCATAAGCCCATCTAAACCCTTTGAAAATAATTTGCCTGACTCATGGTGTTTTGTCACAGCAATAAAGGGTAATTAAGACAACATTGCAAGATTTACTTTGTGCTTCAAATTGAGAAACATTTTCAGGTGACATATTTTCTTTAGTTAAATGTTTCCCTGTAGAATGTTAAAACAGACAATTTTCATTAGCTTTTGTAGCTATAAATATTTTTCATCCCAGTAGTTCCCTTGGACCGGGTTTTCTCCACCTGCCTGCTCCTGAAGCTACTTATAAAATAACCACTCTGTGGCTTAATATTAATCATATACTTGTTGGCCTACTAGCTCGGACTTATTATTAACTAACTCATGTAACTTAAATTAACCCATTTCTATTATTTTATATTTTACCACAAGGTTTGTAGTTTGTTACCTCACATCTTGATTCTTGGATGGCTACATGGTGTCTGCCTTACTCCTCCTCCTTTCTCCCTGCATTCAGTTTAGTTTTCCCACCTAGCTGTATTCTGCCCTGCCATAGGCCAAAACAGCTTCCTTATTAACCAATGATAATAAAACATATTCACAACATACAGAGAAAAATCTCACAGCAAGCTCTTTTCATTAAGAGCAATATCAAACTGCACTGTGGTATCCTCAAATGTATGATTTCCCTATATGCCTTTTTTTCCTTGAACTCTTTTTCAGGTGCTTGACTGTGAGCCTCTCAGTATATTTATGATTTTTTTTATAATTTTCCTCTTTCACTACTTGCAAGGGAGAACTTAAATGAAGTTTAGAGTAGACTGTGTTTTTTTAATTTATTTATTTCTTTATTAAAGATTTCTGTCTCTTCCCCACCGCCGCCTCCCCTTTCCCTCCCCCTCCCCCAATCAAGTCCCCCTCCCTCGTCAGCCCAAAAAGCAATCAGGGTTCTCTGCCCTGTGGGAAGTCCAAGGACCACCCACCTCCATCCAGGTCTAGTAAGGTGAGCATCCACGAAACTGCCTAGGCTCCCACGAAACCAATAGGTCCAGTAGAATCAAAAACCCGTTGCCATTGTTCTTGAGGTCTCAGTAGTCCTCCTTGTCCGCTATGTTCAGCGAGACCAGTTTTGACCCAGGCTTTTTCAGACCCAGGCCAGCTGGCCTTGGTGAGTTCCTGATAGAACATCCCCATTGTCTCAGTGTATGGGTGCACCCCTCGCGGTCCTGAGTTCCTTGCTTGTGCTCTCTCTCCTTCTGCTCCTGATTTGGACCTTGAGATTTCAGTCCGGTGCTCCAATGTGGGTCTCTGTCTCTGTCTCCTTTCATCGCCTGATGAAGTTTAATATTCAGGAGGATGCCTATATGATTTTCTTTGGGTTCTCCTTCTTATTTAGCTTCTCTAAGAACCCGAATTATAGGTTCAATGTCCTTTATTTATGGCTAGAAACCAAATATGAGTGAGAACATCCCATGTTCCTCTTTTTGGGTCTGGCTTACCTCACTCAGGATGGTGTTTTCTATTTCCATCCATTTGCCTGCAAACTTCAAGAAGTCCTTGTTTTTTACTGCTGAGTAGTACTCTAATATGTATATATTCCATACTTTCTTCATCCATTCTTCAATTGAAGGGCATCTAGGTTGTTTCCAGGTTCTGGCTATTACAAACAATGCTGCTATAAACATAGTAGAGCATATACTTTTGTTGTGTGATAAGGCCTCTCTTGGGTATATTCCCAAGAGTGGTATTGCTGGGTCCATGGGTAGGTTGATCCCAAATTTCCTGAGAAACCTCCACACTGCTTTCCAGAGTGGTTGCACAAGTTTGCATTCCCACCAGCAATGGATGAGTGTACCCCTTTCTCCACAACCTCTCCAGCAAAGGCTATCATTGGTGTTTTTGATTTTCGCCATTCTGACAGGTGTAAGATGGTATCTTAAAGTTGTCTTGATTTGCATTTCCCTGATCGCTAAGGAAGTTGAGCATGACCTTAGGTGTCTTTTGGCCATTTGAACTTCTTCTGTTGAGAGATCTCTGTTCAACTCAGTGCCCCATTTTATAATTGGGTTGATTAGCCTTTTACGGTCTAGTTTCTTGAGTTCTTTATATATTTTGGAGATCAGACCTTTGTCAGTTGTGGGGTTGGTGAAGATCTTCTCCCAGTCAGTGGGTTGCCTTTCTGTCTTAGCAACAGTGTCCTTTGCTTTACAGAAGCTTCTCAGTCTCAGGAGGTCCCATTTATTCAATGAGGCCCTTACTGTCTGTGCTGCTGGGGTTATACGTAGGAAGTGGTCTCCTGTGCCCACGTGTTGTAGAGTACTTCCCACTTTCTCTTCAATCAGGTTCAGTGTGTTTGGACTGATATTGAGGTCTTTCACCCACTTGGACTTGAGTTTTGTGCATGGTGATAGATATGGGTCTATTTTCATTCTTCTACAGATTGACATCCAGTTTTGCCAGCACAATTTGTTGAAGATGCTCTCTTTTTTCCATTGTATACTTTTAGCTCCTTTATCGAAAATCAGGTGTTCATATGTTTGTGGGTTAAAGTCAGGGTCTTCTATTCGATTCCATTGGTCGACTTCTCTGTTTTTATGCCAATACCAAGCTGTTTTCAATACTGTAGCTCTGTAATAGAGTTTGAAGTCAGGGATGGTAATGCCTCCAGACGTTCCTTTATTGTATAAGATTGTTTTGGCTATCCTGGGTTTTTTGTTTTTCCATATAAAGTTGATTATTGTCTTCTCCAGATCTGTGAAGAATTTTGATGGGATTTTGATGGGGATTGCATTGAATCTATAGATTGCTTTTGGTAGAATTGCCATTTTTACTATGTTGATCCTCCCAATCCAAGAGCAAGGGAGGTCCTTCCATTTTCTGGTGTCCTCCTCTATTTCTTTCTTCAAAGACTTGAAGTTCTTGTCAAATAGATCTTTCACTTCCTTGGTCAGGGTTACCCCAAGATATTTTATGCTCTTTGTGGCTATCGTGAAAGGTGATGCTTCTGTGATTTCCCTCTCTGTTTCCTTATCCTTAGTGTATAGGAAGGCAACTGATTTTTTGGAGTTGATCTTGTATCCAGCCACGCTACTAAAGGTGTTTATCAGCTGTAGGAGTTCTTTGGTAGAATTTTTGGGGTCGCTTATGTATACTATCATGTCATCTGCAAATAACGAAAGCTTAACTTCTTCCTTTCCAATACGAATCCCCTTGATCCCCTTATGTTGTCTTATTGCTATTGCTAGAACTTCAAGCACTATATTGAAGAGGTATGGAGAGAGTGGACATCCTTGTCTTGTTCCTGATTTTAGTGGGATGGCTTTGAGTTTTTCTCCATTTAATTTAATGTTAGCTGTCGGTTTGCTGTAGATAGCTTTTATTATATTTAGGTATGACCCTTGTATCCCTATTCTCTCCAAGACCTTTATCATAAAGGGGTGTTGAATTTTGTCGAATGCTTTTTCCGCATCTAATGAAATGATCATATGGTTTTTTTCTTTCAGTCTATTTATATGGTGGATTACATTGATAGATTTGCGTATGTTGAACCAGCCCTGCATCTCTGGGATGAAGCCTACTTGATCATAATGGATAATTTTTCTGATGTGTTCTTGAATTCGGTTTGCCAGTATTTTATTGAGAATTTTTGCGTCGATATTCATGAGTGAGATAGGCCTGTAATTCTCTTTCTTGGTTGGGTCTTTGTGTGGTTTTGGTATCAGGGTAACTGTAGCTTCATAAAAGGAATTTGGCAATGACTTTTCTGTTTCTATATTGTGAAATACGTTAAGGAGTATAGGTATTAGCTCTTCTTGGAAGTTCTGGTAGAATTCTGCGTTGAACCCATCTGGTCCTGGGCTTTTTTTGGAAGGGAGATTTTTGATAACAGTTTCTAGTTCTTCGCGACTAACAGGTCTATTTAGATCATTCACCTGGTCTTGGTTTAGCTTTGGTATATGGTACTTATCTAAAAAAATGTCCATTTCTTTTGCATTTTCCAGTTTTGTGGCATACAGGCTTTTATAGTAAGATCTAATGATTCTCTGGATTTCCTCTGTGTCTGTGGTTATGTCCCCCCTTTCATTTCTGATTTTATTTATTTGCGTGTTCTCTCTCTGTTGTTTAGTTAGTTTGGATAGGGGTTTGTCGATCTTGTTGATTTTCTCCAAGAACCAACTTTTTGTTTCATTGATTCTTTGGACTGTTTTCTGTGTTTCTATTTTGTTGATTTCTGCCCTCAGTTTGATTATTTCCAGTCTTCTACTCCTTCTGGGCACCTCTGCTTCTTTTTTTTCTAAAGCTTTCAGGTGTGCCATTAAGTCCCCAATGTATGCTTTCTCTGTTTTCTTTAAGTGGGCACTTAGTGCTATGAACTTTCCTCTTAGCACTGCTTTCATCGTGTCCCATAGGTTTGAGTATGTTGTCTCTTTATTTTCATTAAATTCAAGGAAGACTTTAATTTCTTTCTTAATTTCTTCCTTGACCCAGGTGTGGTTCAGTAGTTGACTGTTCAGTTTCCATGAGTTTGTCGGCTTTCTGGGGGTAGCATAGTTGTTGCCTTCTAACTTTAATCCGTGGTGATCTGATAAGACACAGGTGGACACTGATATTCTTTTGTATCTGTGGAGGTTTCCTTTGTTTCCGAGTATATGGTCAATTTTTGAGAAGGTTCCATGAGCTGCAGAGAAGAAGGTATATTCTTTCCTATTTGGGTGGAGTGTTCTGTAGATGTCTGTTAAGTCCATTTGCTTCATTACCTCCAATAAGTCTCTTAATTCTCTATTAGGTTTCTGTCTGATTGACCTCTTTGATTTAATTGTCCTGGGGCGATCTGCTCTTGGTGTTGCACTGGTCCCTGTCGCCTGCGTTGTCTGCCACTGTGTCAGTACCCGCAGGTCCTGGCCGCTGTGCCAGCTATGTCACCAGCCGTGCGAGTCCGGTTCCGGCCACTGCTGCCTGTGCGTCTAGACTGTGTTTTATTATGCTCTGAAGTGCAATTATAAATTCACTTAAATACAATATTAGATTTCAGAATTTTCTGTTACATTGGAAGTGAATGGTAATGATGTAGCAAGATCCTTCAGTCTGTCGCCTCTGGATTTACAATGAAGAATAGTCCTTGGTTAGTGGACCCACCAAAATTACATTCATAAAACAAAGTATAGTGTGATCTCTTTATGTTTTTCCCAATAATATCCTCAGTTATATGAAATGATTAGCCAATCTAATTTCAGAAGATATTCCTAAATTTCTTAAATATGAGCATTATTTGAGTTTTACATTCTCAAGCATTTTCTTTATTTTATTTGGCATCAGTAAATAGACATAAAGGTATGTACCAAGATTTCAAATTTAAACTCATGATTATACAAGACATATACAGACTAGAATGATATGACATGTCCTAAGGTGTATGTTCAACCTACTAAATAGTTTATCCAAGGATCACCTATCTTTACCACACTGAATTCAGAATTTAATGCAATTGTTGTCCCCTTAAATACCATTCAGACTTTCATGATAAACCATAAAAACATTATGTCTTTTTTTTTGTGGAATTCAGGTATTTAACCTATTATTGGATTTGCAGACATCTTGATGTTTAGAACCATAGTCTATTATCACAGTTGTAGTTTTTGTATAAAGAAAGCTGCATGGTTTATGTGACAAACTCCTCATTGCCAAGAGTTGTCAGTATCACAAGAGTCATCCAATATCACAACACCAAGGGCAAATCCTGGCATCACAAGAGTCAAGGAATATTTGGCATTACCATTTATTGACTATAGGAACATTAGCTGGTTCGAATCATCCACATGGTAACAATGACTTTCAGGTAATTACACTAAAGTAAATTCTATTTTTCACTTTTATGCAACTAAAGATGGCTTTGGGGATAATGGCCCTGACTCCACCACCTTGTACTGAGATTACAACCTTGTGTCTTTGCTTCGTTTATATAGTGCTTGTGATCAAACCCAGAACTTAATTCATGGTAGCCAAACATTTAATTGATGATATTTTTATTATAAATCACCAAGATTATTTTAAAATGCTTTGAATAAAAATTAAGTACCATAGTGACACTCAAATCATATATCTATCTATTTCTAGTATTACTCTTTGACCTACTACTTTGAATATTGCCGAAAATTTGCTTTTCATTCTGGTGCTATTTGTGTATAGAAATGCAGACTTGTCATTCATAAGATTATGTACAATAAAAAGCTTTTGTTTATAGAGTGAGAATGAACTATGCATTTACAATTCCTTGTCTTTTCAGAAATGAACCCTAAAACATGTTCCACAATTTTAAACCTCAATGACAGCGAAGTTAGACTAGCAAGACAATCCTAAGTTCTAACCTCACTCATATTCCATACTTACTATATGATGCTAGAACTTTCCTTCCTTAAGTTTGAATAGAAGAAAATCCTGACCTTGTTTTTTGTTAATGCCTTCAGGAGGGAGAGTAACAACAATTCTCTGAGAAATTTTTATGGAACAGAGTACTAGTAAGTTCAAATTTTTAGCATTTGTCTCTGAAGAAGAAAAGAAGCTTGATCTGAAAAAGAGAGTAGATATACAGAGTGGTTCACTTAAATACTCAAGCTACAGCAACAATAAGCTTGAATATTATTCATTTTAGAATGATTACTACTTCTCCCTAAGCGGAGACACTTGCAGTTAGACCTCATGGAGACAGTGCAGACTCTGTATCCTTTAATTCAGCGATTCTTAAACTTTAGTCATAGGTAATAAGCACCCAGGGATTTGCTAGAATGGAAATTCCTGGTCCCCGCCCTTTGAGATTCTGATGCAGAAATAGTGTTTTAAGTTGGGAACCCAGTCTTTCTACAAAAGGTGTTTTCTAAAAGGTTTATTTATTACAATATAATTTACATGCTATTCAAATTCACCCATTTAAGTGATTTAATTTGGGTCTGGAGTTGTTGCTCAGTGGCAGAGCACTTGTCTAGCCTCCTCAGTCCCCAGTTAGTCCCTTGGGAAGCTGAGGATACGGAACCTGAAATGACCCTATCCTATAGCAATACTGATGAATATCTTCCATATCACCATAGAACCTGCATCTGGTGATGAATGGAGATAGAGACAGAGACCCACACTGGAGCACTGGACTGAGCTCCCAAGGTCCCAATGAGGAGCAGATGGAGGGAGAACACGAGCAAGGATGTCAGGACCACGAGGGGTGCACCCACCCACTGAGACAATTTGGCTGATCTATTGGGAGCTCACCAAGGCCAGCTGGACTGTGACTGAAAAAGCATGGGATAAAACCGAACTCTCTGAAAAAAAAAAAAGATTATAGTTTCCATCTCTGCTACTGCAAAACGTAAGTAAATAAATAAATAAATAATCCCAAAGTTTTAGTGTATTTGCAGTGTTGCACATTTTTTTTCACAAGCTAAATATGTAATTTTCTTCAGTATTTCCAAAAAAGTATTCATACCTTTTGCAACTTTTTAACTGCAGATGCACACGCACACAAACACATACATATACACACAGACACACACATGTGCACACACACACACATACACACTTACACACATTAACATAGACACACAAGCACACTCACATAAAAATACACATTCATATAGACACATAAAACACACACACAGATGAGTGCACATGCTCTAAAGATCATTATTCTGCTTTCTTCAACTTACCAATTCTGGACATTTGACCTCACACAGATCATACAGTATGTGGCTTTTGGGGACATCTTTCACTTCACAGTTCCTTCAAGCATCATTCCTGTTGCAGGATCATCAATATCTCATTTCCTTTTGTAAGAAATTATATTTCGTTGTATGATATACCTTATTATAGTTATACATTCATCATTTGATGGACATTTGTGTTGTTACTACTTTTTCCTTTTTCTTATTTTATGTGCATGTGTGTGTGAGAGAGAGAGAGTATGTGCTGTATGAATATTTGTATGTGCATGTGTGAATGTTCATGTGCTGGCACTTACTGTGGAACCAAAAAAGGACTTTGGGTTCCTGCTCTGATGTCCCTTTCTATTTTATTCTCTTGAATCAGCTTCTTTTACTAAAATTAGATTTAGGATGAAAAGCATCAAATCCTAGTGATCTAGTCTCATGTCTTTACATCCCAGCAAGGGAGCTACAGCCATGGCTATGCTCAGCTTTTGAACATGGGACCTGAGCATTCGAACTTAGGTCCCCAAGCTTGCACAGAAAATAATTATACTGCTGATTCTTCTCCCTATGGCTGGACTTTTTTATTACTATGAATGATGTTGTTATGAACATGTGTGCTCAAATTTCTATGTGGGCATTGTTTCTAAGGATCCTATTTTTTCAACTAGAGATTTTTAAAAGTCACATGGATGTTTCTAGTCAGATACTTGTATAACCAGCTACTGCTGGACTGTATTATATAATGACTGGAATGATCCATTAGTCTGGCTAGTGACTAATCAGGGTCAAAGGCTTTCAGGACAGATCTGATCATAGAAACTTAGCATTCTGAGGATCAGGTAACTGAAAAAGACAAGAACCAAGAACAAAGAATTAACACAGCTGTTCATTAACATAAAATATAGATATGAAATGTTTTAGAAAAGTAAAATAGACCTTATAATGTTGTCTCTCATCTGCCTTCTAATGTGGCTAATAGTATGGTTTATTATAGTGAGCTTAAACAATGGTTGGAAAAGCTAAATGAGTTTCATTGTATCAGAAAATTGTCAAAATGCTTTAGAGGAAACTGATGTTTTTAGAACAAAAAAAGTGTTTAATGATTGTTCCCATTCTTGTACAACTTGAAAATACAGTACGTAATTCATAATAGGCCTAAGGTACACTATGCCCTCTGTTCAACTTTTCCTTTCAACTCCTCCTTGTGTAATATGCAGAACTTAAGCACACTTCTCTGGGTCAAACCACACCTAGATACTGGATAATCCTGTAAACCAGTGATGGAGTTTATGTACAATATATGAGACCCAATATTATTTGAATTGATTTTGGTCCCAGAATGATTTAATCTCCAGGAGTATATGTTTTACCTCTCACCAATTAAAGAAAAAAGATACTGTGATAGAGCCCGAGGCTATAGATCAGTTGGTAATGTTGCTTGCTTAGAACCCATGAAGCTCTGTGTTTGAGTCTTAACACTATATAAACCAAATGTTGTGGTGCATGTCTCTAACCCCAGGGATATAGAAGAAAAACCAGAAATCCAAGTTCATCCCTGGCAACATGAAAAGTTCAAGACTAGCCTGGGATGTATGATTCTGTCTGAAACAGAAGGCAAAATAATTATAATAATTAATTTGATTTATTCCAATGTTGTACAGTCAGTTTCATAACTAATGTCAAAATCAACCTCTTTAAGTGATTTTCTTTCAGCTTCTTTACCCAGTAGCAAAATATCTAACTAGATTAATTGTAGCCAAACGGTTTTAATTATTGTAAAAACTTGATTTCTAAAATTTCTCATTTTGAATAATATTGGCCAATTTTTAGCTTATTTGCCAACTTTAATAGAGTTTTCCTACACTATGGGGATCCTTTTCTCATGTGAAAGAAGCTACTTATAAGGAATGAAGCAACTCTGTTGATTTCACAGTCTAATAATGAGCAGCCCTATACTAAAGAACATTAAAAATAATCCTCAATCAACAGAGCCAATGGCATTGATAAGGCAAGGAAGACGTGCTTGGAAGTATTTGATATGCCATAATATATTACATTATCCCTGGCAAAAGAACTCAGACATAGAAGAGATAAACTTAGGGTCAAGTAAAGATGACATCATGGATAAAGTAAGACTTCATCTGAATCTGAATTGGAAGGGCGTGGATTTGATCAGAATAAAGTAAGAATATTTTTTGGCATGGAAAGCAGTGAAAAGAAATCCTGAGCTGAAAAATTTTACATGATGTGATGTGAAAGATACATGCTTTGAAACAAATGACAAGCGAGACTGTGTATGTTGAACAGAGAAAATTCCGGTGGCTTTAGGAAGTTAGGTAGACACCCAGACACTGTTTCTGTTGAAACTGGGAGAGTCTCACCAGAACTGGGTGTGTCTAACTGGATTTTGTTCAAAGACAGATGCCTGCCTGACTAATAAAGTTGTACAGACCACAAGTGGGAATGAAGTCGAGGGTGTGGATAAGGAACTTACAGATGCTGCCCCGTCAATTCAGAAATCATTGCCAAGTGTCTAGCATGGGTGTGGAAGGTACTGGATTATAAGGATGAGCAAGTGGGAGCCTCTGACCTCATGGAGCTGAATGTATAGATTACTAAGATACCAGCAAGAAAATATTAATTTTTAAACAACAAAATATATAAAAAAGATGTGGCATTTTTGGTAAAAGAATAGTGAATTCAAATGTTATTTAAAATATTTTGTTGCTATAATTCGTGGCTGTTGATGTCATGAACCCTAGAAAAGGATCTAATACTGCCACTTTCCTAAACCAGTATGAATTCTAACTGCATCCCAAATAATTTTTTATACTCACAGATAGTTGTAGCTCACATGCCTCATCAATCAAATTTCTTTTCCCACAGAGACAATTTTACAGAAAGTGACACCAGGCAAAGTCAAAATACAGTGAACATCTCCAGTAGTTATATCTAAAGCACAACCCCTACAACCTTATGCTCAGGAAACATCACAGAAGAGGGATTGGCACAATCAGCAATTTCACTGAAACATTCGGTAGGGCTTTTGTAAAAATGTTAGTAGGGATTAACGAAGAACTCAACAGAGCTGTATCAAGTACTTGAATTTAAGCCAAAGCAACATTGGGAAGCCACAGAGACTTTTAAGTGGGTGAAGGATATCATTAGATCTGGGCTTTGGAAAGCTCTCGCTGCCTGCATGGGGACAAAATCAAAGCAAGGGTCAGATTGATGAGTTCTGAGGCCTTTGTAGTAGTTTAGGAGTATGACAGTGGTGCCCAAAGAGACAGAGGACTTGGGCAGAACTTGTAAATGCGTAGAGGAGGGGGGAATGAACAGTTCTTGCTAATTAGTTGAAGTGGGATGTATTTTGGCTTGGACAACTAAACAGATGCAGATCTAGGGAACCTTGTTGAAGGAATGGGAATACTCTGAACTTTGGTGCATGGAGGTGAAGTTGACCTTCACTATGTAGTCCAAGCTGGTCCCAAACTCATGACAACCTTCCTGACTGAAAATCATGAGTTCTGAGATTATAGGTACAAACCACCATGCCCTGCTAATAACTAATTTTGAGACTCTAAATGGTGAGTTCAGTTAGTGTATGTTAGTTAAGACTGGACACCCAAATTCAGTGGACAGGCAGGAAATGTTACTTCCTGGTATTTTTCTCAGAATAACAAACTCAGGAAAAAGTCTGAGAGGATATTCCTAAAATTCAAAATTAAATTATAATGAAATTTAAACATAAGTCTTAATATTCAGCATCAATAAAGAAGTTCCAGGTTATTATATGCATTATAATAGCTAATACGTAATGGGTACCTACTGTTTTGAGGTTCCCACACCTGTCATGTCATATTAACTGGTTCTCAACATGATTAAATCTCCCCAACCTAAAAGGATTTGGCAGTGCCCAGAATGATGTTTGTTTATTTTTTTGTTTATTTGTGTGTGTGTGTGTGTTGTGTGTGTAGTATTCTGTATTTCAATATGTGGAGATAAGAGGTTGGTTTCACATATCTTCCTCTATTACTCTTCACCTTGTTTTTTGAGGCAGGGTCTCTCTGTGTGTATAGAGCTTGTTATTGTGGCTAGAGCGACTGGCCATTAAGAACCTGGGATCTGTCTAGTATTCTCTAGCAATGGGCTTGTGGATGAGACTCACTGAGTGCTAAGGAAATAAAATCAGGTTTCCTTGCTTGCATAGCAAGCATATTAGCCACCCAAGCCATCTTTCCACCTCACCCCCACTTTCCAGCTTTTTGTGTGTGAGTACATTGAACCCAGGGCCTCTAGCTTGTTAGCTGCATGTAACATTAAACCTCATTTTTCACACCTTGAAGGAATAGATGTGGTTAGAGTTTAGGGAGGCATTATTATTATTATTATTATTATTATTCAAACACAGAACAGGTACCCACACTAGGTAGTGAACTTGCAAATGTCTGCACTGATGAAGTTGAGAAATCATGCTTTGTATCTTTGTAATCATCACAAGAATTCAACAGCAGCATTACAAGCCTCCTTCACACCTTGTTAACAACAGAGACCTTTCTTAAGATCACATCACCTATTTCTAAGAAGCAAAGCAAATCCTTAAACCATTTGTCAGATCCTAAATTTTTATCTACTCTCTAAATATTGCCACCTTGTATCTCTTAAAACCAAAAGCATTATGACTCTTCAAAATGTACATATTTCTTAACGATTAATTTTCTAAAGATGCATTTCTCCTACACGAGGGGCTCTTCACAGCCTCTGCCACTTGAAAAGAACAGAGCAGTACTGTACTGTAGAAAGCAGACATGACGCAGGCACATCAGACATATTGTTGTGTAGTTACTTCCTCCTAAATGAAACATTTCCTCCTGGATGCAGGAAGAAGATCCATAAGACATGGGGAGTTCATAAAGCTTAAAAGGCTCGAGAAAATCAGGAGACTTTCAAACTCTGAAACATACAAGACTTACAAGGTCACCCCCTAAGGTTGTAAAAATATTGAACAAATGATAGCAAGGGGAAACTCTCCCTTGGCAGAACTGCCTGCACCAGGCTTTCCTGAGTTATCACCCAGGCTGGAATGACCTTTTGGTGATGTAGCTACCTTTGAGTTGCTCATGCCCTTTCTAAGGTGAACAGACTAATGATTGCTTGTGTTAGTGTTAGAAGAGTGGGCCCCTAGGAGGTGATTATGTTCTGAGGACAGAGGACTCATGAATGAGATCTGTGTCTTTATAAAAGGAACTCCAGAGCATTGCTTTGCCACTATTACCATGTGAGAACATAGTAAAGTTTTCTTTCTATTAACCAGGCTCCATCCCCTCAGGCAGCACCTTGGTATTAGTGCCTCTAGAACTGTGAAAAATGAGGCACCCAGCTAATGGCATTTTGTTTAATAGTGTCATTAATCTACTAAGATAAATGTGATGCTACCTTTTTCTTTCTTGCACATACAAGTGGACTTCTAAGGAAAAGGAGTTACAAAGGAGTCTAGGTTCTGTGACTGAAGATCCTAAGTGGGTCTCTCCATATCCCACATGGTTCCAAGAATAGACCTGCCTGACTTGGATGGTGAGGAAGTAGAAAACAAAAAAACACATGGATATGGAGAGAACGACAGGAAGAAGCAGTCTGAATTCCCTACTGGAGAAACTTCAGCACCATAGAAGCTCAAAGTATTTATCATACAGCATTGAACAGAGAGGTGGGGTTACTGCATATAGCTGAAACAAGAGGTGGGGTTATTATAAGATCACCAAGGAGGTGTAGTGTCATTTTAATTGTATTTTAAGAAGATGGCTCAGAGGTTAAGAGCATTGCCTGCTCTTCCAAAGGTCCTGAGTTCAATTCCCAGCAACCACATGGTGGCTCACAACCATCTGTAATGGGGTCTGGTGCCCTCTTCTGGCCTGCAGGCATACACACAGACAGAATATTGTATCCATAATAAATAAATAAATAAATATTTTTTTTAAATTCTTTTTTTTAAAGATTTATTTATTTATTATGTATACAATGTTCTGTCTGCACATGTCCCTGCAGGCCAGAAGTTGGCAACAGATCTTATTAGAGATGGTTGTGATCCACCATGTGGTTGCTGGGAATTGAACTCAGGACCTCTGGTAGAACAGTCAGTGCTCTTAACCGCTGAGCCATCTCTCCAGCCCAATAATTTTTTTTTTAAAAAAAAAGAAAGACTGCCTGAAAATCTGAGAGTAAAACAGTTCTACTGGTCAGCCTTACAGACCAGATTATAGTAACACACACCTTTAATATCAGTAGCCATAATGACACAGACTTTTAATCCCAGCAGTCACAGATACTAGGTGGTGCATGCCTTTAATCCCAGCCCTAGAGAGGATTATAAAATGGAAGGAAACAGCTCTCAATGGACAGTCTCATTCTGAGATTCCCGAAGGTAGATTGCTATTTCAGACTGAGGTCGAGGTAAGTGCCAGTTTTGCTTTTCAGGTCTTCGGGTTGAACCCCAAGTTCTCTCCCTGGGTTTTTATTAATTGTGATTAATTAAACATAAGGTGGCAGTACTTATGTTATAAAGCTGGATCAAGGAGATTTAGCAGATCGGAGTAGGAACAGTCTCTGAAGGGGAGCAGTCCTTAGGCTATAAATAACTGGGGGATGGGAGAGTATGCTATGGTGGACATGTTTTTGCACACAATATCTGCATCTCACACAGACCAGAAGGGAAAGGCTTTGCTGTGTCCTCTGAGTCAGAGTCTAGGGTCCAGGACATGGTCTTGTTTCATGTCAACAACCAAAATTCACTCACGATTTCACATACTCAGCACTTTCGCCATTCCTTTCAAAGCTTTTTCTGTATCATCCAATCAGGCTATACTATCTAAGATGCACCACTGAAGACTGACAATATTCCTTAAGAGAAAGGGTGAAAGAATGAAGGAGCAGAAAACGAAAGAGCAGCTGTTATGTTTTTGAATGATTTCCCCCTGCCAAGCTACCCTAGTTCAGCTCTTTGGAGACACTCTCCTCTCCTTCTGTTTGTGTCTGTTCCACAAAATGAAAGGCTGCAGTACGGAGGAGCATTATCTTACCTGCAAATGTTTTTCTGAGACAGGCTTCAGTATGTAGCACAGGCTGCCCTCAAACTTTTGATCTTCCTGTCTTTGAGTGCTAAGATTACAGGCTTGCAACCTCACGCTTGCCAGTACGGACATTTTCAGAGCACATCATTACGATGGGCAAGCTTAATGCCTAGAATAAAGGTGTTTTTAGAGATAGTAGTTTCAAACTAAGGTTTCAAGCAAATTATGTAGTTGGGGCTGGGATACCAGGATGAGGATAGGTACTGTATGAGAAGGCGTCTGTGTGTATGTGTGTGTGTGTATACATTCATTTGTGTATGTGCACACAGAAGTGTTGCGTACTTCAATAGGGGGAATGCAGGTCAAATTAGAAATTAGGGCTGTCATCTAGTAGCATAAAAGGTGCATCCTATTCCACAACTAATTTGTTTGGTTCATTATTCCCACACAGTGCACTTGTGAGTAAAATGTTAGGTTTGTACAGGTCTCACATTCCATGTCATCAGTGACAGTCCAGTGGAACTGGCCCAAGAAAAATAAGACTCCAATAAATAAATAAATAAATAAATAAAAAGAACATACTGCTTTCTTCAGGTCATAATGATAGAGGTAAAAGCATGGCTCTCTCTCTCTATGGAGCTTTCTGTCCCTGTGGGTCACTCTGTTGGACACAGAACTCAAATCCTGAGCGCAAAGGAATGGTTAAATGAAAAGCTTGGCTTGTGTCAGCTAGAGCTCTAAGTGTGATCATGTTGACAAAGCAAGAAGCCAGGTCAGTAAGACTGCCTTTTGACAGCTCTCCTCTGATTGGTCCTAATTTTGCTTTATTTGCATAACCATATTCAGTAACCAGGTCCCAGTTGGCACTCCATAAATCCAGATGCTCTTGGACTTCAGTGAACCAGAGAGAGCTACTAGAAGAAAGGGGAAGAAAGATTGTTGGAGGTGGAATTCTGGGGAAGCTCGCTATGACTTCAGTCCCATTTCCAGAGTTTTCTGCCCCAGAGTAGGCAGTTTCCTCCAGTCACCCTCTGGAACTCCACAAATGGTAGAAACCAGGGGCATTCATTCCTGCCTCAGTCTCAAATATTTTACCCATGGGTACAGATGGGAATTTGTTTCTTCAGCTGCTTCTAGCCTTCCAGACCTGCTAAAGACGGGAGACTTGCCACTTCTGTTGCTTTTATTCATTGACCTCCATACTCGTCTAGCATATGGCTCCTACTAGAAGTTCAAATCTGTCTATGTGAATTGTTTATCCTCTGTGACAATCTGTTTAAAGCCATGTAACCCATTTCAGGTTGCAAATTCCGGGTCAGTAGTCAAACACTTGCAGGCAGATTTTTCTGTCCCTCCTGAGAGCTCCCAAATCACCACATGGAGATTTCTTATTAATTATGAAAGCTTGTCCAATAATTTGGGCTTATTCCCAGCTAGCTCTTACAACTTATATTAACCATATTTTCATTGATCTATGTTCTACCATGTGGCTTTCACCCCTATCCCGTTATATGTGTCCGACTCCTTTCATGTCTCTCTGGCTTCTTCGCCTTTCTTCTTCTCAGTGTCCTCTGTGTCTGCCTATAACCCCTGCCTAGCTAATGGTTGCTTAGCTTTTTATTAAACAAAAAAGAAGGCACCATGGCAAAGACACAGCTTCATAGTGTCCAAAAAGATTATTCCACAACAAACACTTCCCATTTAGACATGTCTTGCTCTCTGCCCACACTACTGTTGGTGAACAATAACACAGAAGGAGACAGGAGATGGTCTCCTCGAGCCTCTTCAATAACATACTCGTTGCCTTGAAGAAGCAGTAAGGTCTGAGCAGAAATTCTACCTGACCTCACTGAGATGACCCTTCCAACTCAAAAAGCCATCCACAAACTATTTTCCTGAAGTTTTGCCATGAAAAATATCAATCCACAAAAGTTTCTTCAAGTTCTGAAAAGTAACTTTTATTGAACTGTTTCTGATTGTTTGTTTGTTTGTTTTAGGGTGTTTATTTTGTTTTTTATTTAACAGAGACAGGCAATACCTCAACCCAGGAATTCTACCTACAGAAAATTATGTACAGAAAGTCTGTTTTCACTTTGCAGATGGTTGTTTTTGTTATATTCAATTATTATTTCTTTTATTTAACAGCCAACTGAGAACAAGATGGATTTTGGAGAAGGGGAGCAGGACCATGAAAGAAAACTTGTCCAGGAATTGAATTTTATAATGTTGACTATTGATTTGTCTAATAGAAGGGACAGGTGAAGAATAAAGAGATACACATGCAGATAAAAATCAGCCAGGAAAGCGTGCATAACCTTTGGTTTCAAGAACAAAGTCTTTTTATCATATTTCTTGTGTCAGTGATGAGAGCTAGAGAAGATCATGTGACATGTATCATGTAATAGGGTCGTTCTGTATCTCAACTCAGATATAATTGGATCTCAGGAAAAACTTTGAGTTGCTTGTAGTTGTGAGACTTGAGAACTGCTCCATTTTACCAACTCTTAGTGGTAAAGTCCAGCAATCCCAAGGGAGCAAAACTCTGCATCTTCTTCAAATTCACTGAAACAATAACTCAGGAATACACACAGAATTACTTGTGCACTGTCAGAGTTTAGCATAGCTTAAAAAGATTGTTCAACATGAGGATTTTCACTTTAATGAAAACCTTGATAATAACCTTACAACAGGTATGCTACAAAATATGGTGTGTTTCTCTTTCAAACAGCAGCGAAGTATTTGTATTCTTCGAGTAACAGTAATAACTTTGGAATATAGGCAGTTTTAAGGAATATAGAAAGTAGTAAGTACAGAGTGAAAATAAACATTTTTTGTGCTATACCATGAAACGTGAGACTAACCAACCTCACATCTAACCCCCAAATAATTCACTTGGTTTCATTGTTTTTTTAATCAAGAATGTAGGTTAATGAGCATGCTGAGAGTAAGGATTTAGAGAAAAAATATGCTGAATCTACGAAAGCAAAATGTTTATAGGGATTTTAAGATGTAAGACATGCATCAGGGATTGATTTAAAATTCACCATAATCCAGGAAAAAGCTTTTGCAAAATGCTGGTCCCCCATTGTGCTCATGGCACAGGCTGTGCATGAGCCTCATATTCCCTAGCAGCCTTTGCTTTTCAAAAACAAGGGTCATTTTCTCAGCCTACACTTCTCATTTAGTTCCAAACACTTCCTTAGGATATAAACCCTCCTCTTGCTCTTTTACCATGTCTAGTAAGACCAGCTTGTCCAGACAATACTGAAAAGGCTTGCCCTTTGGTGTTCAGACAGGATGTTCCATTGATACATCGTGCTGGAACAGCCCCCACGCATTCATCTGTTGGTGTTTCATACAAAATGAGAACTGTTTTTACCCTGACTGAATTAAATGTTTCATACAAAAAAAAATCTGTGTGATGGTTGAACATTCATTCAAGAAGAATTTTGTGACTTTGTACTCTGTAAAAAGGCATTGAGCTAAGCCCTGGGATGGGAAGCAGGGGTGAGAGTGTGTCAGTGCAGTATCAGAAGAAGTTGGGGGACATGTTGAAGAGGTAGAAAAATGAAGAACCATATGCCTTTAAAAGTAGCATCAAATAGTTATTGAGCAGCTGCTCTGCTCCACGCATGGTGCTAGTGGCTGTTTGAGTACTGGAATTGTAAACGAAGAAAGAGCCTCAGAGAAGTGAACTCCAGAGTCACACTTCTAGTGATGTAATTGTGATTCAAACGTGATTTATCCTACTGCAGACACAGACTGTGTACTGTTTATAGCCTGATGCCTTACAGTGGGATAGGGGAAAGAAACATTCAATGACCTCTGACAAAAAGTGCAGTATAACAAATTCTAGAAAGGAGAAAATATATAAACAGATGGAAGTACAGATTAGAGAGAGATTTATTTTGGAGATGCTTTATTAAATGAGTAAAATTTGAGCTGGGTTTTAAATGATAATGAAGGCTGTGGTAGCTGGAGAGGAAGAAAAGCAAATTTCAAGTAAATAAGTTAAATTACAGGATGTGAGTATGTATAACTGGATTGTTACACATTGTAAAATATGGGGACACAATGAGAAGGCTGTGACTATTGATATCCAATTACCAGGTATCTTGAGCACTGTCATGAAATCTGGATTTTTCCTTTCATTCAATAAGTGATGGGAAGTAAGTAATAGTTTCTTTGCAGGTGAACAAAATGATTACATCTGTAATTTGGACAAAGAATTTTGGTTGCAGTTTTGATAATGAAATGTATGCTAAGTAGATTAAAGGCCAAAAGCCATGTATGACTGGAGATTCTCTCCAGAAACTATACAGTAATTCTCAACCAATGGGTCATGATCCCTTTGAAGTCACACACCAGATATTCTACATATCAGATATTTACATGATTATAAGCAGAGACAGTGTGTACATTTCCCGGCCACCCAAACTCAAATAATCACACAAAATTATATTAACTACTACACTGTTTGGTCAGCAGCTCGGAAATATTCCTAGCTAGCTCTGATATATTAAACTAACCCATTTCTATTAATCTGTGTATCATCATGAATCTGTGGCTTACCATAAGTTTCTGGCATCTTTCTCCTTCAAAGCTACATGGCATCTGGATGACTCTGCCTTCTTTCTCCCTGCATTCAATTTAGTTTTTCTGTCTAACTATATTGGGCCCTGTACAAGGCCAAAGCAGCTTCTTTATTAACTAAAGGTCACAAAACATATTCATAGCATACAAAAGGAAATCCCACATCACATTACTGTTAATAAGAGTCTCTAAATTGCAGTTATGAGATAACAATGAAACAATTTTATGGTTGTGGGTCACCACTTCATGAGGAACTATGTTAAAAGGTGACAGCATTAGGAACATTGAGAACCACTGGCTTTAGATGAAGATGGCCCAGAAATGGAACCTGGGGTGTCACCTTGGAGGTTGTAAAAGCCACTTACCAGATAGAATTCTATAATTATTTATGACAAGAATTGGAAAGTGTGTGTGTGTGTGTGTATGTGAGAGAGAGACAGAGACAGAGACAGAGAAAAACAGAGAGAGATTCTAAAAAAACTGTCGATATTTCTAGCCTCATTGATAAATTGTTGTGCATTTAAATGAGACAGTGGGTATAAGGCAAAGCAAACGTGAAAGGACTCACTAGATGGTTCTTTTTCATTCCTGAAGCTTAGGGGAAAGGATACAAAATTGAAAGTAATCAGTGAGGGACTAAAATCTAAACAGGATGAAACTATCTGGGTAGAGTACAGAGGAAGAGAACATATATTTTCTACTTCAGACAGTAATATAGGTTGTGAAATAACTTTTTTTTTCAATACAGAAAACCTCCAAAGCTGAATACTATATTCTAAATGTTTTTAAAATAGTACTGAGCTGAATCTGGACTGCTCTTCATTCTCGAGAGGGAGGGGGAATGGAGTGGGGGGAGGGGGAGGGGCAATGTGTGGGAGGAGGGGGAGGGAAATGGGAAATGGGGAGGAGGTGGAAATTTTTTTTCAACAACTAAAAAAAAATAAACAAAAAAATAAAGAAAGAAAAAAATAGTACTGAGCTTAACTTAAGTCAGAGAAACAATGGAATTTAGGCAGTAAAGCCTGGTTTTCGGGAGGTAATCAGGCCAGACTTCGTCTTGGAAGTATTTGCTTCCTGATGGACTGATCAATGCTGAAGTACTGAATAGTAGAACTGAAACTGGGACTCAGGCAAAACAGCCATGGTGACTAGAGACCTGTCATAATGCCCAAATTCTCTAATGGTGACTTACCTCAGTGAGCAGTCTAGAAAATTCTTCATTTGTGTGTGTGTGTAAGTGTACATGTGCCAGAAGATATTTGATGTCTTCCCCAATTGCTCATAATTTTTTTTCCTTTTTGTGACAAAGTCTCTCATTGAACCTGGAGCTCACCAATCAGTTAGGCCAGTTTACTTGTCTGGGATTGCAAGCATGCTCAACTCTTTATATATAAAATTTCTAGGGATGGAATTCAGGAACTTATGTTCATACAGCAAAGATTTGACCAACTGAGCTATCTCCACAGTCCCTGAAAATACCTCCTGTATTATGTAGAAATAGTCACTTGCCTAAAAGAAAGGAGACTGCAGGGATAGTTTCCACTGTGACTTTTCAACATGTCTACCCTCAAGTACTTTCCGGTGCAGAACACTAAGTATTTTATTTCAGAAATGGTTTGGTCCTTGATTGGTAACCCTTCAGTTTTTACCCAGTCTTATTGTAACTTGTTAAGTCATGTTCTGTTGATATCCCTGATGGGTCTGCTCTTTCCTGAAGGGAAACATAGGAGTACATCTGGAGGGGGAGGAGAGAGTTTGGATAGGGAGAGTGGAGGAAGGGGAAACCTCAATGTGGATGTATTGTACTAGAGAATAACCAGCCCACAAACATTACACTTCTAGGTACATTGAGCCAATGAGAAAACTTCATTTGAAAGAACTTTTAAGTGTTCTCAACGAACTAACACTGATAAATTTCCAAAGTGCCTGAGCTCACAGCATCATCAACAACAAAAAGAAAATCCCTCAGTGTACAAAAGAGTAAGCCTTATGGGTGGAAGTCTGAAGAAAGAGATTCACAATTAAGAATAACCAGAAAGGAGTCAGGAAATAAGAATATTTGATATGCTAAAGAAGTCAAATGAAAGGCAATTTAACAGTGACTGGAAATGTGAGGGCATGGAATTCCACTTAGTTGGTAGAGTCTGAAGAAATTTTGATCCCCATCTCCTCAAAACTTCCATGTGTAAGCCTACCACTGTAATGCCAGAGTGTGGAACACAGAGTCAGAGGGCCTACAAATTCCAGGCCAAAGCTAGATGATTTTGAGTTCAGTCTGGGGTACAAAGAAATAAGAAAGTGAAAACTGAACAGATAGATTGAAAAAAAAAATGACCCAATAGAATTTTGAGAATTGGGGGAGGGGAACACAATTTAAAGGAAAAAAAACAAAACCTGTTTGGACAGGTTAGCAGTGATATGAAGAGAATTTGTGACTCAGAACACAATCCAAAGGCTCTCATCCAATCAGCATAAAGAAAAGTTCTGAAAAAAAATAGAAGTTAAGGTATACTGAGGCTAAAATAAAAGGGTCTAGAAAATATCAAATTGAGATTCTTTTAAAGCAAGAATAGAAATAATGTTCAAATTAAGAGATATTCAAAGAGATAAAGAATTTCTCAGGATTTAATATAAATGTCAGGAGAAATAAAGTACAATATTTTAAGGAATAAAAATATGAAAGGTAGTTATAGGAAAGGCCCTTGGCACTGAAAAACACTTATTAGGAAGCAAAAGGAGACATAAGAAAATTGAACGACATGAAAGCAAAGAGAAAGTATTTTTTGGTAGGTCATTGTCTGTGAAAATAAAATATTTTAGATTATTTTTTACCATGCTGAGGAAGGACCCCAGGTTTTTGTGCATTCTAGGCAAGGGCTCCATCATGGAACTACATCCTTGTGGCCATGCTCACTACTTTTAAATGTGGTAGACATCGAATTAGGAACCATTCACAGAGAGTTTGCTATGTGCCAGGCAGAGTACTAGGTAGATGGAACTATGAATGGTATTCTAACCTTGTACTCTAACTTATGATGAATGTGTAAATGAAGGATTCCAATCCAATTGATTAAAGCTACAATAGATATGAACCAAGTGTTCTGTGGTCATAGATAATGGGTTCCATTCTAGTGAGCTGTCCTCTACTGTTCAGTCCATAGATATTGTGGGTTTATAATTAGTATTCATTCATATTTCTCTCTTTATATAGAGAATGATGATTGATTCTTACTGTTTGCATTATTTCAGGGGGATGTGGCAAATAAAATCTCAGCATGGGTGTGAGTGACAGACTCAAAGTTAAACACACACACATATTCTAAGAGTCTAGCTCAAATATAACAGGATTTTTTTTCTCCTTTCCATTCATTCTCCTTGTGCTCATTTTAGTTTAGTATCTCATCCTGTTCAGCAGGCTTTTTCATAACCTTTATATTTTAGCTCTGATCCTAGCATTCGCAACTCAAATCCTCATTCCTCTTGATTCAACCCTGTTTTCAGAAGTATATGTTTTTTAATGGGGACATTCATAAGTAAATATTATAATGAATGCTCATTATTAAAATGGGAGAGAAGTGAATCTTCCATTTTCAAATGGAAAATATTTTCTTAATCAGCTCAGTAAGGTATTATTAGAAAGCAAATTTTGTCCTTTTTTGCTTACATTGCACCCATTTTCACTTTAGAAACTACTGTTCAGTGGGTAACATTCTTAGTGTGTCTATATTTGTGTGTTTAAAGAGAACACATTCACACTGCAGCTTTATATTATATATAATTAAGCAATGATTTGTTAAATCTTTGCTATATTTGTCTTTGCTGTTGATCGCAAAAAATACAAAGAAATAAGCACCATAAATAAGAGTCATAATACTTACCATGCAAGGCAGACAGGCACACACATATAAGCAACAGACATGAAGGTATAGATAGGCATAAAATAGCCTATCTGTATGTACTTAGTGGTGCACGCCTTTAATCCCAGCTTTCTATATGCACAGGCAGGTGGACCGCTATGAGTTCAGGGCTGTCTGATCTACACAGTGAGTGCCAGGTCAGTCAAGACTCACCCCTATCTGAAACACAACAAAACAAAACAAAACAAAACAAAACAGAATCCAGACTAAACCCAACCAACCAACCAAAAACAAGTATTCTATCTAGACTGTAAGTTAATAAAATAAAATATGATTCCATACAGTACTTGTCATTTTAATTGGGTCTCCTATGACAGATGTGCTTCATTAGGCGGAAATGGAGAGGAAAGGGTGGTCAGGAGAGAATAGTCTAGGCACGAATAAAGAACGAAGAGGGACAGAACAGAAATTGTTGTAACGAATCTATTCAGAACTGCTTTAGTCTATGAGTGAAAGAAATGTGATTACAGCGACTGAAACAAATGAATGTTTATTTGTCTCGTGTAATGAGGAGTCCAACAGTAGGCGGTTGCTTCTGTTGGTTTAGCAGTTCAAGAATGCCAGGGCTGTTTGTAATTCTCTTGACCTTTCCCTCATGGTTCAAGGATGTCTGCTGGAACTTTAAGCATCATATTGAAATACCAGGAAATGGATAGTAGAGAGATTCAAAAGGCAAAGTAAGGCTTTCCCAGAAGTCTCACATCATGATGAATGTTTGCATGGCATTGTCCACCTCTCCGCAGAAAGGCATATAAAGAAGCCTGGGAGAACAGACAATGGATGGGCAGCAGTCTCTGCAGAGAAAGCTCATTCCCTTGTATAGTATATAATCATACTGCATTATATACATGTAGCAAATTGTCATAGAATAAAGATAATTGAAAAGAACTGATATATGAAGCTTTAAGTATGAACCAATTCAGAAAAAAAGAACACATTTATTTTCTGCCTGGCCTTATTTTGACTTGTCTAGAGATTCCCATTTATTGCCTGACAACAAAAGCCATGGCTGGGGCAGAAGATACAGCTGTTTGTCCTCTGTGCTGTCCTTGAGTGAGGGTGGTTTGTGTAGTGGAAGGATGTGACTGCAGCTGGGAATGAAGGTTAGTTCTATGTTCTATTAAGACAGAAGAGCCAAACAATGGGAATTCTAAAATATAGTTCATCTCGGAGTGATGGGGGTGACACTAGGGGCCAGTGCTGTCATACTGCCTGGAGGCAGCCCCTAGTGTTGCCAGAAAGGAAATGAGGACAACAAGTGGGGGAGGGGGAGGGAAAGGGGAGGCGGTGGTGGGGAAGAGACAGAAATCTTTAATTAATTAATAAAGAAATAAATAAATTAAAAAAGAATAGAAGGGCAGATAAAGAACTTATTGAGAAGCAGGTAATTTGGCTGGCCTCAGGAAGCCTGTAATGGCTCAGAAGGGGCCAAGGTCCTGTCTTGCAGCAGCTACTCACTTATAATTGTGCTTCATGCTTTTCCCTTACACTGAACGCTCACGTGATGTGTGTACTCAATAATGGATATAAGCATGAAGAGCTTCTTTGTTCTTTAACTTTCTCCTTTTCGTGGGCCATGTGGCCTTCAGTAGCATGGATGACCTGATGTCCCAAACCATTTTGCCTCTGTGTATCTCTCAAGATTCTGGAAACAACACAGAAGGCAATGGAATAGTCTGCATTTTTTTTTAAAGCTGTGTCTATATGCAACACATCACTTTTTTATTTTTTAATTAATCAATCTACTTATTTATTTATTTTACATACCAACCACAGTTTCCCATCTCTCCTTTTCTCCCATTACCTCTGCCCACTTCCCTTCTCTTCCGCCATCTAATCCTCCTCCATTCAGAAAGGGTAAGGCCTCCCATGCAAGTCGAGAAAGCATTGCATATTAAGTTGAGGCAAGACCAAGCTCCTCTACCACTGCATCAAGGCTGGACAAGGTATCCCACCATAGGGAACAGGTTCCAAAAATCCAGCTCATGGGTCACGGACAGGTCCTGGTCCCACTGCTAGGGCCTCCACAAATGTTGCGGGAGGTCCTTCCGCCCCTCCAACCAATAGATGCTGTGATACCAGCCCATTGGGGCGTGGTCTCTCTCCCTTTAAAAAAGCGGCTGCTTCCTCTGCTCTCTCTCTTCACTTTCTGCTCCCGCCGGCAACTAGACTTCTTTCTTGGTTGCGCAGAGGGCTGTTGTCTGGGACTGTGATCTGTAAGTTTTTTCCTCTTTAAATAAATACCACCCTTTTAATCATAATTTCAAACTGATGTGGCATTGTTCGTGACTTACGCCTTCATCTGGCACCCGAACGTTTGGCTTTTAGGACCTCTCCTTCCCCTGCTTGGCTGCCGGCCATGAGTTCGGCTTGGCGCTAGCCCTCCCTTCCTCAGCCTCAGCCTGTGCCTTGCGGCGGCCTTGTGGCTTGTGCCTTGCAGCAGCCTTGTGGCCTATGCCTTGTGTGTGGAGCCAGCAGTTTAATATAAATTATCACGCACTGGCTTTTCTTGCTGCAGTTCTTTATATTTTCTCTTTAGACACCTCAGATTGACTTCAAGTCCCCACACACCCTATCATCTGCCTCTCTATGTGGATTTAAACTCCACAGGCCCGCATAGTCTCTGCCTGTGTGGTTTGTTCTTTTCTGAGTTGTTTTTAAATCTCCCTTGCAAGTACAGTTCTTAAGCGGTGCGAACTAGAGCACATGGTTGCCGAAAGCTACAACCCCTCAGGGTGACTCTGTCATGTGGAGGCATACAGGGCTTCTGGGTTACTCTTCTCTACCCCTGGATTCTGGGTTTATGGTTTCGTGCACAGAATTGATTTAATTACATTTACTTTGTTGAGCAACTTGCATTTCCCAGTTTAGGAAATCCCAAGTTGGATTTCCTAGGCCGACCCTGAAACAGGACCCCGTTTTCATCGCGAATTGGCAACAGTGCCACCTGCTGGATAATAGGTAATAAGGCAGTTTTTGTTTCTAACGCAACTTCTACTGCTTTGTTTTCACTAATACAATGGATTAGTAAATTTATATTTACTAATTCAATGGATTACATCATACAAGGTTTGTATGATTATGGGGATACCTTAATTTGCTTGTTATTAGGTTTCCGTTTTCTTTTCCATATTCTATCATTAAGGAAGAATATGGCACTCCTAAGTAGAACAATAGAATCTTTACGAACTAATAATGAACAACTAATTGACAGGATTAAAATTATTGAAAATCAGAGGTTATCTGAACAAGTGTCTATGACAGACAAAATTGACTCCATATCCAAGGGTACTAGAAAGTTAACTGAAAGGGTTCAGGCTGTTGAATTTGACATTCAGACTTTATCACAAAGTTTTGATAAGGTAACAGACAGAATGTACCTCCAAGATGGGAATCTACATGATATACAAGAAAAGTTTAAGGAGGACAATTTATCTTTAAAGGAAAAATTTAAAGCTTTGGAATCACAGGTGCAGAATGGGGACCAAAAAATTGATACCTCAGTGAAATCACTAGAAACATATACAGGTCAGGAGATTCAGGATTTAAGAGAGACAATGATAAAAAGATTTGAAAAGATCGAAGAAATTATTGGAGCTGGTGAACAGAGTAAGGAGGCACAAGGACAGTATACAATGCCTCCACCAGCTATTAGAACTGGCTTACCCAAGGTTTTAGCAACATACCCTATACTTAATTCTGACAAAGCATCAACTTCTAAAGGCTCAAAGGGAGTCAGAGAAGCTAGATGGACACGAAAAGCAATGAATGATCTGAAAGAAATTAAGCAAGCTATTATTAATTTTGGCTTGCACTCTGCATATGTTAAGGAAATGATAAGGACTTGGCTTCTAATGCTAGAGCTACCCCCCATAATTTCCATCAGTTAGTGTCTGCAGTTTTAGACAATATATTGAATCCAAATATATGGAACAGCAAGGAAGAGCAAAAGGTGTGGAGGTTTCCCAAGATCAAATTCTTGGTGCAGGAGAATATGCTGATCCACAGGTCCAAGCTCTTTATGACAAAGAAGTACTGTGTCTATGTCACCAAGCAGTTTAAATGCTTGGAATAGGATATAAGATCCAGCAAAAAGGGTTGAATCATATACCAGGATTAGGCAAAGACAGAGAGAACCCTTTATTGACTTTTTGCAAAGATTAATTAAGGCTCTGGATATAGGGGTAACAGACCCAGAAGCTAGATGAATTTTTCTTGAATCTCTAGCTTTCGATAATGCAAACATAGAATGCAAAAAGATAATTGGGCTTTTAAAGTCTAGATCAGCACCTATGGATGAATGGATTCAGCATACGATGAATGTTGAGACGTTTAGCTATAATGATGAATCTTGGGTAGGAGAAGCGGTTTTCACAGCAATGAGGAGACATCAAACTGCCAGGTGTTTTAATTGTGGTAAATTAGAACATCTGAAAAGGGATTGCAGGCACAGAATGTCTAGAAATAATATTTCTTCTGGGAATGACAAAAATAGGAGACCTCGGCCTTCAGGTATATGTAGGAGTGCAGTAAAGGCCAACATTGCTCCAACGAATGCAGGTCAACAACAGACAGACAAGGCAACCCGATACCATCAGGAAACTCCTTGAGGGGCCTCTCGCAGGCCCCCAAGCCAACAATGGCTCAGTCATTCCCAGTCACAGTGGAGAATGTGCCTCACCAAGAAAATTAAAAGCTCCAATTTCTGCTGAAAAAAGTAATACTGGTCTAAATGATGAATTACGCGAGGAGGATGAGTCAAAAAAACCCAGTAGGACAGAGTAAACATATATTTTGGCAGATTTCTATTAACGATCGAAGACCAAAGCTAGAGTCTGTATAAATGGCACTTTTATTGAAGGCTTATTAGACACAGGTGCAGATGTAAGTATCATTACTCCAGAATCTTGGCATGGGAATTGGCCTCTTCAAGAGGTAGATGTTCAGTTCCTGGGAATTGGAACCCTATCTCGTGTAAAACAAAGCACAAAATAGGTTGAATGCATAGGGCCCGAAGGGCAAATAGGAAGACTAAGGCCATATATAGCCAATATTGCCATAAATTTATGGGGCCGTAACCTACTACAGCAATGGAATACCCAGATTAACATTCCTGTAGTTCCAGGAACTTATAATTCTGTGAAAGATATGATGAGGTATTATGGAAAAAGGTCACCAGCCATTCAGGCTGTACAAAAACATACAGCAAATACCAAATCTTTAGAGGTACCAACAGCCCTACCTTTAAAATGGCTAACTGAGAAGCCAATATGGATCAAACAGTG
>NW_026068143.1:138381-161915 GCF_014885135.2 Alexandromys fortis | reverse complement strand
GGTAAGCGCACCTTGGGGTGCTTACACACATCATTAGAAATGGGCTAGTCCAGGTGCGAGAATTAGCCTGTAAGGGCTAGAGTTCATGGGCCAAGCAGTGTTTAAATGAATACAGTTTGTGTGTTGTTATTTTGGGCATAAGCTAGCCAAGCGGCCGGGGTGTTGGGGACGCAGCCACGCCACTCCTAGTTCAACACACAGACTACACAACTGTCACCCAGATGCAGAGGGCTTAGGTCAGTCTCAGGCCAGCTGTGTAGCTGTCTGCCTGAGACAATAAGCTCCCAGGAGCTCAGATCAGCTCTCTCTGTGGCTTTCCCTGACATATTGACACTCCTTGCTCATATAATCCCTCCTCCCTTTCTTCGACTGGATTCCAGGATCTTGTCCCAGTGCTTGCCTGAAACACACCACTCTTGAAGCAAGAGGAATATATATTTCCAAGCAGCACTTTTTGAGACATTAGGGAGGTACAGAAAGTAAAAACGTGATGTAGGACCCCTTTCATCATCCTTCCCAGTCTATTAGTTGCTATAAAGTTGCTGCAAAGACGTTACAAAAAGTTGCTGCAGAAACTTTCCAAGGCCATATGTAGTTTCTGAGTGTGATATTTCTGCACAGAATAAGAGCTTTGCTACTTATTATCAGTGCAACCTCAGGCAAACCAATTGACCTCTTTAAACTTTAGCCTTTCTAAAGTGGAGCTTCGGTAGTTATTGAGAGAACATATGCTAAGTGTCCAATAGGTTACTGGACAGATATGCTTCTGTTAAATGTTCATTAGGAAAAGTAAAGTAAGGTTTTAAGTATATATTTTGTTGTACTTTTTAATAAGTTCCTTGAGTGTTGTGCACACTGCTATTTGATCACGTTCACCCCATTCTACCAACACCATCCAGATCTACCTTCTGTTCTACTACCCAGGTTTGTGTTCTTACTTTAACAAAAAAAGTCATTAATTCCAATTTGTATTTCCCATATACTGTAGGCCTTTCCTTGGAGCTTGGTTGACATCCAGGGACCATACCCTTAAAGAAAACTGACTTGCCTTCTCCCTGTAAGTATTTCAGAGTTCTCTAGACCTAGGTAAGACACAGGCAGATGGAAAAAGCAGAAGTGGATATGAAGGAAATACCAATCTGATGCTCTACTGATCTGAAACTTGCTTTAAAAGTCTCAGAGTAGCCAGCAGTGGTGACAAATGCCTTTAATTCCAGAACTCAGGAGGCAGAGGCACGGGGATCTCTCTGAGTTTGAGGCCAGCCTGGTCTACAAAGCAAGTTCCAGGACAACCAGGTGTTAGGAATTTTTTCTAACCCAAGCTCTCTGCGCATGCAAAAATCCCAATCAAGTCAAATCACAAGTCAAATTAAGAAATATCCAGGTTTAATGGGATTCCTGTGCTCTCGGTGGCCCCTGAGGGGGAACCGGGAGAACACCAGTGGGAGAGGAAAGACCACACCACTGGGAGAGGAAAGACCACAAGGGGACTTTCTGGGGAAGCAGTTTAAGTAGACTGGGGGAGTGGTCAAGATTGTGGTGGGCTCATCTTGACACTCCTCCAGGGAGGGGTCAAGGCTTGGTGGGCACAGGGATGGGGCCTCCAAAGATGGAGGCCAGGAACCAGGATTTGGGACTTAACACCAGGATTACATAGAGAAAGCCTGTCTAAAAACAAAAACAAAACAACAGCAGCAAAAATATAAACAAGAGTCAGAGCTGCAAAGCAACACATTCTCCTTTCTCAGCATTGTTTTTCTTATTCTTCACTGTTATTTTCACTTCTCCAGATACCACAGCCCCTGTTTCTCAGCTATGTTTTCTATCTGGAAAGCAATAAGCATGTTTCATATTGGAAAATTATTTCACTTTACTGGTAAGGATTTTTAGGGCACAAACTCTTCAGGATCTCTAGCTACTGTGAGGTTCAGATAGCTGGACAGAGACTCTAGGAAAAGCTAACTTGCTTGACAGTTTACTATGTCACCATGTCTATGACAAGTCCATCCTACTTCTCATTCCATCTAATCTTCACAGTAACATGACTTTGAGCTCAAAGAGTTCATTTATCCAAGCCAACACATGACTGGGTAGTAGAGTGGGGATTCATATTTAAGATAGTCTGATCTCAGTTTTAGGATCTATTTTTTATTTTCTTTTAGCCTTCATTGTTGTTACATGTGGCCAGATGGAAGCAAAGTAGATATCATATTATAATGATCTTCACATGTCCACTACCACGCTTCAGCAAGGACTAACTTATTGCCAGTATTATTTCATCTAGGTTCTACTCAGATCCCACCCAACACACACAGAATATTATATCTTTCCATTGTAATATTTCCATAAATGCCTTCAAATGAAAATGGATTCTTCAGAAAATTAGCTAGAATACTACAAATGATGCCATGCTTGAAACTTCTCAACAGGGCACAGAAGTTTTGAAGTTTGTGGTTTCTCCCTGCAATATGCCAAACTAGTGTGGATCAGTCTTCTCACCTACCTAGCACAGCTCTGAACAGGAAACAAAGGCAGTCCAGTTCAAATAAGCACATAACATGACAGGTGCAAATTGGAAATCAGATGGCTACTGGAATAGCCTCATTAGTAAAGGCTCTCCTGCTATATCCCAGAGACCAAGAGCAAGAAGCCTACCTCTTCCTTTTGGAAGGAAGGAACTGGGCACTTTAACTACAGGAAGAAACCTATTTAGGCAGGTTAATACCTGGAAGGAGGAAGACCTGAACCCACCCCTCCACCATGCTCACTGGTAATGACAAGGATGGTTTTGTGAAGCTAAAAGAACATTGTAGTTTGAAGTAAAGCCATCACATGTAGCAATGATTTTTCCAAATGCCATTGACCTTTACACTCTTAATTTGCCATCATTGGTCATCCCGGCGTTGCTGTGAAAGAACTGGAGTGGACTTCAGAGTATTTAGGAGGAGGAACTGAGAACTTGGAGTTAGCTATGACTCCCAGTTCTTCCACCTCTCTACCTTACTTCCTCAAATTCCCACGAGGAAGGAGTGTCGAAACCGACTTAATTGTGGCCCTCCGGACAAATATTTGGGTGTTTCATGCTTGCTTAGTAAACAAAATAAAAGCCTAGTGGGAGAACAATAAAGTGCCCTAACTTTCTCACTGTTCAGAAGAGGAAACAAAGTCATTGGCATTTTATCAATGCCGTGAGTTAGATTCAAGCCCCAATAGGGGGCACTGGGTATTTTTCTCAATTTCCTTTTGACAAACAAATAAGAGGCATTGACTTTTAAAACACGAAATGAATGAATTCGCTGCAGTAAACTATGTTATTGGGGAGGGGGCAGTAGACAAAAATTATCAGTCTATTTTCCTCCTTCTTCATCAAATAGGCTCTGGATTTCCTGTTATTCCTATTGTTTACCCACACTATTCTTTCATCCATGGTCCAGTCTCCCCAGTAGCTCTTATAGGGACTTTTCTGACCTTTCAAGCTCTGTATCCACATCAGTCTTTTCTTTTAATTTTATTTTTTAAATTTCATTTTACATGTCAACCACAGTTCTCTCTCCCACCTTTCCTCCTACCCCATTGCCTCCCTCCCAGCCCACCTCACCTCCATTCCTCCCATAGGGTAAGGCCACCCAATGGGTATCAGCAAAGCCTGAGTGAGGTAACCCACATTCAGAAAGATACACACAGTATGTGCTCACTCATAAGTGGATATTAGATATAAAGCAAAGGATAATTAGACTACAATCCACAGCCCCAGAGAAGCTAGGTAACAAGGAAGACCTTAAAAGGGATGCATGGATCACCCTAGGAAGGGAATTAGATAAGATCTCCTGGATAAACAGGGGAAGGGGGGAATTGGGAAATAAAAACATGATGTATTGGGATGGTCAAGTTGGGGGAGGGATGAAGTGGGAAAGCAATGAAAGAGATATCTTAATAGAGGGAACCGGTATGGGTTAGGGAGAAACTCATACCAGTCTTTAGGAAGAAAGTAAGACATCGCCGTTTGCATTGTAACAATTTCATTAGTCTCTTTAAAGGTTGGTATGATTCTTATAATGTATTTGTTTTTATTCTTTAACTTTCTTTTTATTTATTCTTTGTGTCTTGAACATACATATGGATCCCATTCATTTCCCATCCCTGCATATTCACCCTCTGACCTTGCAGGCCCCCCTCAATAAAATTTAAGTGAATAAAGAAAAAAGGAAAGGAGAAAAGGGGGAGGAGTCTGATCATAGAGGCTGTAGTGTGACACAGTGAGTCACACAGTAAACCCATTTGTCCATGCATCTTTCCTTACAAGAGTTCATTGCAGAGAGCCATTGGTCCGGTTCGAGGCCACTGGTTTCTGCTAAACTATGGATGATGGGTCCTCACTGGAACTTCACTTGGTTATCGTGTTGTTGCCCTCTGTTAGGGAGAATCTGCAGCTCTGGGTCTGTAGAATCGGTTCCTTTGTATGCCTCCACAGATTATAGATGGGGTGGGTATTGCGGTAAGCCAATCCATAACACTGGTACTAGGCCTGGATAGTTGCAGGATTGAACAGTTCACCAACTCGAAACAGGGTTTCTCTCTGTATCTCTGGCTGTCCTGGAACCCACTCTGTAGACCAGGCAGGCTTCAAAGTCACCGAGGTCCATGTGCTTCTAGCCCTCCTGAGTGCTGGGTTAGTTAAAGGTATGTACCACCATACCCAGCGATGAATATAATTTAGCATGGAATCCTCCAGAAGTTTCCTGATGCTGGTCTATAGAAGAAGTGTTGATAAGGTACATGTAGGTCAAGTGCAGACTTCTCTTGCAAAAATTAAATATTATGTGGTTCTTTTTTTTTTGGTGTTTGAAGTTGCTGGGTGTCTTGCTCAATGCATCTCTACTTCAGTTTTTAAAACAAGGTCTTTTGCATCTATTCATCTGGACTAGTTTGTCACCACACTCTAAGAAACTTCCTGTCTCTGCCTTTACAATGCTGAGATTACAGTCTTTTTCATCAGTTCTGAGCTTCAAACTAAGGTCCTCATGCTTGCATTGCAGACACTCACTGAGACATCTCCCTAGACCCCGCTTTATAAGATGGCATGTTTTTTGTTTCTTCATTTTGTACTCAATCTAAATGTGGCCGCTATTTTGTTTTTCTTTTCTCTTTCCTTTATTTTATTTTTGAGACAGGGATACATAGTCTGGGCTAGTCTTGTATTTACCAGATAACCCAAGTGCTGGCATTGCAGGTGTGCATCACCATGACTGGCTGCAAGATACTAGCATCTTTTTACATTTTTAATTGTGGAAGAAATTATCAACTTCATCAGTTTTAAGTATACAGTTTAGTACTGTTAAGCATAGTCTCATAGTATGCTAAGATAATCTCTAGCATTCTTTTATTTTGGAAAATTGAAATTATTATCTTCCAAATCCTTTCCTTCTTTTTCATATCACCGAAGAAGAGCTTTTATTATTTTCTACCACTTCTATAAATTTTCTTACCTTAGATTCATCATGTAAGTAGAATCATATAGTGCTTGACTTTTGTGACTGTGTTATTTCACTTATCATAAATTCTTCAGGGTTCATTCTGTTTTAATATGTGAAAAAATACTTTTCTTCTAAAATCCATAATAATATTCCATTGTGTGTATGTCCTATATTTTTGTATCGATTTGTCCAACGATATTTGGATTTTTCCTACTATGTAGCTATTGTGCTTTTATGAAGGTGATTATGCAAGTATATGTTAGAGAATCTGATTTCAGTTCTTTAGGGGAATATATATTGATTTTCTTATCTATTCATTTATTTGCTTTATATATTTCCTCTCTTTTAACCCTATATAAGTCCTTTGCGTATATATTGTGGCTTCTAGCTTAGTGTTTCAGTGAGGTTTCCGAGTATGCAAACATGTGGTTCTCTGAGTCTATATCTGTGTCTTGTGCCTTTTCCTGTACTCTTTTCCTTCTGTTTGCTTTGCCCTGTTCCAGTGTGTTAATTTTTCTTCTATCTTATTATACTTCTATTTTATTTTTAACCTTCAGAAGTCTGTTTATTTTTCAATGAGAGACAGAACGGAAATGGTTCCAGATGGGAGAGGAGGTGGGGAAGAACTAGAAGGAGTAGCTAGAAAGGAAACTATTATCAGGGTATGCTATGTGAAAAAAATCTGTTTTCTATGAAAGGAAAAAAAATTTTAAATAAAGAAATGTAATTTGGATAACAAGATGGGCAGCCTTCTCTAGGTATCATTACCAGTAAGTGCTTCCTTGCTTTTGCAGAGGTTTCTGATCAACTGTGTGAAGGTAATCTTACATCTATAGTGAATGAAAAGACTAGACCAAAACCACCAAAGCATCACCTCTGTTTGAGAATATAATGCTATATATCTATACAAGAAAAGAATGCTTTCACAAAGAAATAAACTATCAACAAGTTAATAAATACTTCCAGTGTTGTCTGTACACAATTGGACCTTGCTGTTCCCATCTGTACAAATGACACATTCTTCAGGAAAGCAATTGGCCACCACGCATCAAGAGCCTCAACATAGCCTTAGAGCCTAATTTAATGATCTCATTTCCAGATAATCTATCCTAAGACAGTAATCTGAAAATGAGAAAATCTATTTGATGTAACTTTTATTGATTGTACAGAATTCTTTTTTCTTATGTTTTGAGAAATTACCGTAATGCTTTCTATAGTGGTTGATTCATTTTTATTTATTTGCCTGTATTTGCATATATGCCTGTGTGTGCGAGTGTTGGAAGGAGGTCATTTGTTCTTCCTGGCTGCCTGGCTAGCTTAGGCTGGAAATAATCATACAGAAACTGTATTAATTAAATCACTGCTTGACCCCTTAGCTCTAGCGTCTTATTGGCTAACTCTTACATATTAATTTAACCCATTTTTTTATTAATCTGTATATCACCATGTGGCTGTGGCTTACTGGGCAAAATTCCCAGCATATGTCCCAGGCAGCTCCATGGCTTCTCTCTGACCCTGCCCTTCTTTTTCCCAGCATTCAGCCTAGCTTTCCCTGCCTACCTAAGTTCTGCCTCGCTATAGGTCCCAAGCAGTTTCTCTATTCATTAACAGTAATCACAGCACACAGAGGGGACTTTCACATCATGTAAGTGTTTGTAAATGACAGCAGAGCGTGTCAGATCTCCTGGAGTAGGAGTTACAGATGATTAAAAATCACCTTATGGGTAGGCTAGACCTCAAACGCTGTTGCTCTTCAAGAGCAGCAAGCATTCTTAACCACTCAGACACAATCTCCACAACCACCTAGGCTGTATATCTATACTGATATACTGATGGTAGATGAATTAAATAGTGCTTTGTTGTCAGACGTTTCTGTCCTGCCTGGTCCCACAGCCATTCAGTTCCAAAGAAATACACAGAGATCTACATTAATTATAAACTGATTGGCCTAGTATCTCAGGCTTCTTATTAACTCTTGTAATTTATATTAGCCCGTAATTCTTTTCTGTGTTAGGCACATGGCTTGGTACCTTTTTCAGGCAGTCACATCTTGCTTGCTCTTTGTCTAGCTTCCTCTCTGTCTGTGTGATGACTGCAGACTGAAACTTCCCTCTTCCCCCAATTCTTCTTGCTCCACCTCTACTTCCTGCCTGGCTACTGGCCAACCAGCATTTATTTAAAATACAAGTGACAGGGTACAGACCATTGTCCCACAGCAATGCTTGGTTGTAAGAGCTAAAGAAATGTATCTAGATTATAAAATCTTGCTTAAAATTATTAGTCTAGTGGTAGGAACAATGGTACAAAAATTGAATTGAGGACAGTGGAAGATACTTGGAATCCACCTGTCACAGAGGGAGAGCGAGTATGTAGTGGTGAGAAGGGAGAGGTAGAGAAGCAGAGGCCTGTGTGCTGTGGAGTGAGGCTGAACTGGAGATGTAAAGGTAGCAAGGATGAGGCTGATGTGAGTGGCCTATGCTGCCAACTGGGCCTGTGGCAATATCCAAATCTGTGTTGCTATTGAGGGTCATGTCTGGGGCCAAAGTCCTGCTAACTGAGGTTTGTGTTGATGTCTGTGTCCTGTGTTACCACTGAAAGCCAATGCGCATGTCCATTACCTGGGCTGTCTGCCACCTGAAGCCATGTTGATGCCTGAAGGCCATGCTACTGCAAGGGAGTGGGGAACATATTGACATGAGTAGCCTATGCTGCCATCTGAGGCCATGGTGATGTCCAGGCCCATGTTACTTCTAAGGGTCTTGTCTGGGTCAGTAGCTCTACAGCCAGAAAATATGTGGAGGCCCATGATCTATGCTTCTGCTGACTGCATAGAGCATGGAAATTACTTTTGCAGTAATTTCAATGATTGCAGATGAGCAGTTGAGAAAGAGGAACATGGAAGGGCTTCTGTGACAACCCCTAGCCCACTTACCCCCATAAAAAATAGCAGTCTAAGCAGAGAGTCATCAAAGAGAACTCTTTTAGAAAGTGTGACAAGGATGCTGAAGTTAGTTCTCCAACACTGATGGCTTTTGGCAGGGTGCAAGAGGGGAACAACTCAGTTCTATTTAAGGGGCAAGGCACTGAGAGTCTAACCATGCCCCCCAGTGAGAATATAGCTCACACACACACACACACACACACACACACACACACACACAAATAATTAAATAAATACAAATCCTGCAATCCTTATAAATTTATTGTTATTCAATGAATTCTGGCATTTATGAAAAGGAAAAAGACAAAACAACAAACCCAAAATAAGTAAAAAGTTTTTAATAATTTTTTGATTATTGATAAAATGACAGATATTGTCAATACTGTTTATGTGCCGTTGGAGGCGGTGCCAAGTTTGAAGTAATTGTGAAGCTGAGTAGCCTGCCAGGGAGAGCTGGCTACAGGGACCAGCATCATCAAATATAACACAATCTTGTTAAGGTTTGTGAAATGTACCCCATAGGCTCATGTTTTGAATACTGAATCCCCAGCTGGTAGTGCTGTTGGTGGGGGAGGGGGGGCTTGTAGAACCCTTTGTATATGAGCCTAGGTCAAAGATATACAGCAGTAGTGGTAGTGGAGTCCTTGCAGGCTACAGGCTGGATGTACTTCTGGAAAGAGCTCTCTGCTTCCTGACTGTTGATGACAGTGTTGATGACAGTAGACCATGTTCCAGTGTCACAGGTGAAGCTGTTCCTGTTGCCATAGTTTTCTCCCTTGCCATGAAGGTCTACATCCCCTAAACTATATGTCAGGACAAACCCTTCCCCTCTTAAGTTGTTTCTGTTAGGTATTTTATCATAACAACTAGAATGATAGCTAATCTAAACCTGGAATGGAAGGCACAGCATGTGCAGATCATGGCAAAATACGTGTGGAATGAGACACGTATATTGGACAAGACTTGTAGAAACAGGATTTTTCAAGTGTGTGGTTATTCTATTGACTCATCCACCAGCAGGTACTTTCCACATAATATTAACGCCCTGCTCATTCACTGAACGACTCTTCTTGCTCCATAAGATGGGGATCTATGTTGTACCAGTTTTTCAAGATTCTTAATCCCTCTGTCATAGCAGCCTACTATTATCAAAGGTCATCCATCATCTTGAGTAGTACTTCTAATGGTCCATACTGATAAANACGCGCGCACGCGCACACACACACACACACATATATATATAGAGAGAGAGAGAGAGAGAGAGAGAGAGAGAGAGAGAGGATAGTGTGTGGTTCAGGACTCCCACTCAAGGGATAGGATCCAGGTTTTCAGCTGCACAACCAGAGACCTTGCTACCATCTTCTGATACTGTCATTTTTTATGACTATATTGAGTAACATGATGTAAGGAATTCCCATAAAGGTATCATCCAGTGATGAACTGGAACAGATAACTGTCTAAAGTGCTACTAGCTCTGTAGTCTCCAGTTACTGCTGTCTTTGTTTATAAGAGCAGTAATTTAGAAATTACAGATATGCTGACTTACTAAATGCTCTTTGGGGGAGTATAAACTTACCAATTCAGCAGTATCTAATTTGGTAACTATGCTCTTCTAAAACCACTCTGGTGAAAGTCAATTTTAGTTTAGACCTAGAGAGGGCACATAATTTGCTTTTATAAGCTTTAATGGCATGAAGTGACTCAAACATTGGCTGCATATGTGAGAAATGACTTGAAATTCTTACTGCTTCTCCAGTAGTTCCACATTTGACTCTAGTATTTGGGCTCATAGCTAAAAAACCAGAAACTCTGCAAAACTGATAGCAACAGAAAGACAAAGTTTAGAGGTAATTTGTGACTAAGAAATGCAAGACAGAAAATTAGTTTCAAGGGTGAATATTATTGTTGGGGTTTGTCAAAGAATTTTACAAATAAAATTTGGGGATGTTATTTATGCTTTGAAAGCATAGAGTGATACAGAATATACAATTTGGTGCTTTCAGGGAAGTTGTTTATTTTTATTAACCAACTACAGTAGCTATTAAACTGAGCCTTAATGAATCAGTCATTTTCAGATTACCCAAGCTTTTTAAAAAGCTTTACTCCCCGGCCCAGCCCCCACAACTCATCCCAAGGGAACACCTGTTTCATTACACCATGTTTCTATGCTCTTCATATGAACTCCCTTTTTTTAATTATCCACATTGAACCTTCCTTTGGATAAAATGAGATTCTTTTCCAGAGCATTTAAGAGAAACCAAATAGTTGATGTTTATGCCACATACTGTTACCAGGATGCTGGTGCTCAGGATTGCAATTTTATATTTTGTACTCAAGTCAACATGGTGTCTTCATTATTTTCTCTTTAAAAGGAAACAGCCACATTCATCAATATCTTATAGTGTTCTTTAAAGAACACCATATCTTCCAGATATGCCAGCATCTGAATTAGCCCAAGATTTGCTAACGATGGACCAAAATGGAAGTTCCCAAGCTTGATTCCACATTAACACGGATTACTTGAAGAACTTTGACAAATCCCAAACTCTAGGCTGCATTCAAGACCAACTGAAGAATTTCTCGGGAGTGGATGCTGCTCAACAGTAGAGTCCTGCCATGCAGGAGGCCCTGTATTTGCTCTCAAGTACCGCATATATAGGGATGGCACCACATGCCTGCAATCCTAGCGCTGAGAACCTAGAAGCAAGTGTTCCCAAAGTTCAATGTCATTCTCTTATTTTCTGTTATGACATTGCAAATTTGATGTGAGTCCTGATGACATGAGAAATCCTGAGAATTTCTAGGGTAGGACTCCTGTATCTGTATTTTGAAGTTTCCCCCAGTAAGTTCAGTGAGCAGCTATGACTGAGCATTAGGCTCAGTGAACTCATGGCACGTGAACAATATGAATAAAGAAGGCTAAAGTTCCATGGTCCATGGTGAAGGATGTAAGATAAATGCACATACAGAGTGCTTGATATAGTATAGGAGGGAGGAAATGAAAAAAGAAAGTAGACCTAGAAAACTGGGCAGCTCGTGTTGCCACCAAATGTCACATGGAAGCCTGTAGTCAGGGATTCAACCTATGGCCTTGTTGGTGTCTGAGGCTATGCTGCTACAAGATCCATCCTGAGTTGAGTGCCCTGTGCTTCCACCTGGAGCCAGGATGTCACCCAGGTCAAGGCTGAAGCTGAGGGCCATGTCTGTGTGCTTGGTTCTGCTAAAGCTAGGGTCTATTTTGGTATCTGTGGCCCATACCACCTTAGGGGGTAATAAGAGCAATGTGTGATAACCATGAGGCGATGCTGCTCTTTGCTGGCCCTGGGATAGCTGTCCCTTTCTCTTGCTGGACACTACAGCAAGGGACCTGGTCCCTGACTCCTTATCCTGTACTTGGGAGAGAAGACCCCACCCTTCACTATGACTGAGGACAAACTAACCATAATGGCGTGGTTTTAAGTGTAATGGCTCCACTACTCACCTGAGAAGGGTGAACCTAATAGCCTGGACTAAACAGCACACCTACCATCCAGGCCCACAGCTGGGCCTGGAGTTGGCTCACCCTAACATCTCCTCCATCTAGGACCTATTGGAGCTCATGAAGGGAACTGGTACTGTGAAATGGTACCCACAGGATCTTCACAACTCCAGCAGCAGCAAAATATCTAAGAGGAGTTTCCATGAGGATCCATTGATGATGGTGTGCTAGAGACCAGAGGCCTTGGACCAGACCTCATTGCAATGAACATTTGCAAGTAAAGACACTTGGATAAAAGGGTATACTCTGCGACACACCATGGCTTCCACAGTCACCAGGACAAGTGAAGAACTTTTGGAAAAGCAGGAAAGAAAGATGGAGGAGTGAAGAGGTTTTTTGTTTTTCTTTTTGTTGTTGTTCCCAGTACCCACAACTACCTCCAGTATCATGGAACCGTCATTCTGATCTCTGATTCTTAAGTTTCACTTTTTCATAATTCTACATGTGAGTGTACTCATAAAGTCCTTGTTCTTCTGTGCCTGGCTGATTACACTTAGTAGAATGTCCTCCAGGTACATCCACGTGGATATCACACTTCTGCTTCCACCTAGGAACAAAGAATTCAAGCTGAGCAAAACACACAAATCCCTAGAATAACTGTATCAGAACTCTTGAAAAACTACCGGTGTGCCTTCCTATGATCATTGTGAAAGAATCCTGTTCTGGCCAGTGAAGCAATCTGAAACTTGTTTATCAGACACCAGACATTCAGCCAAGGATAACACACAACAGCTCATTAAATGGAGAGCATACCAGAATAAGTCAGTGTAGTATGTTGGTATTTGACAACAGAAAGTGATGAGATAATGAACGAACAATGGGGCAAGAAAAGATTTGAACGTAGTTAATACTCATCTAAGCAATCTTTGGAGTGCCTGAATATATTAGCTGACTTAATTCTCATGGAAATATAATAGGATTTGTAGCCCGATTTTATAGATAAGGTTATTATAAATATGGAGAGTTTGAGGTACAAGATGAAGATTACTATAAAAAAATGGTAGGGCTATGGTTTAAAGCCAGCTAGGCTGGGTCCAGAGCACACCTTTTCAGCTATTTTTGCTTTATAATATTTAATTATTACAATATTGATTAACTTTTCTTTATTAAGTTATTTTTCCAGAGAGAATACACATATTCCATTTACTTCTGATATCATTTTTTTCTATTAAAAATATAGATTTTTTTCCATTTTCAGTTTTAACTGCCTAAAATTAATTTTATAAAATTTATTTCCTCATATAAACTATGAAATTTATTCTGCACATATAAAGTTTTACCTCTAAGACCATTTTTTATTCATCTATTTATTTTATATCCCAGAAACAGCATATTACCTCCCCATACTCCCCTCCAGCCCCTCCCCTTCACCCCCACACCCCTATACTCCCACCCCACCCCTAATCCCCCCCTCTTCAGTCTCCATTCAGGAAAGGGTAGGTCTCTCATGGATTTCAACCAAACATGACATATCAAGTTGCAGTAAAACTAAGCACCTCCTCAATTATTAAGGCTGGACAAAACAATACAATATGAGGAATATGGTCCCAAAAGCAGGCATTAGAGCCAGAGACAGCCCCTGCTCCCACTGTTAGGGGTCCCACAAGAAGACCAAACTGCAGAATGGTAACGTATATGTAGATCTAGGTCCTAGGTCAGCCTCAGGCAGGCTCCCTCATTGTTGGTCCAGTCTCTGTGAGTTCCCATGAGTCTAGGTTAGTTGATTCTGTGGGCCTTCTTGTGGTGTCCTCGACCCCTCTGGTTCCTACAATCATTTCTCCCTCTCTTTTGCAGGATTCACCAAACTCTACCTAATGATTGGCTGTGGGTCTCTGCCTTCATTAGTTACTGGTTGGCACGTCTCTGTTGACAATTGTGCAAGACACCAATCTATGACCATAATTGTTAAAGTGGTTACTCTACTGGAAGGTCTCACACTCATGGTTCAGTACCCCTAATCTGCCCTTATATTAAAAAAAATTACTGAAAAGATGTGATTCTTAGTTTTTAATCTGTTACTTAAAAGAACACAACAAAACAAAAATGAATAGCGCTAGTTCTGGTGGTGCACACCTTTAAGGCAGAGGCAGGGTGATGGCTAAGTTCAAGGCCAGCCCGGACTTATTTATGAAATCCTATCTCAAAATAAACAACCTACCATAGAGTTCTTCTTCTCCCTCCCTCCTTCCCTCCCTCTCTCCCCACCCCTCCTCTTCTCTAGGCCCTCCTCTCTGTCTGACAACCTCTGAGACCAGTCTGGTCTTCATAGTGAGTTTTAGGCCAGCCAAAGCTGCTTAGTGAGAAACTCTCAAAAAAGGATTTGTTTTTACTTTTATTCATGTGCATGTGTGTGTGTTGGGGCCCGTGTGGGTCAACACAGATTCCCTAACTGGACTGGAATGGAGTAGCGAGGAATAAACCAACGCAGCTTACACAGTCATCATGGAAGGGCAAGATCTCTCTGAAGATCTTTTGTTTATTCTCCAAACATCTTATATATCATCACATCAATTGAGCAGGAAAACACATTAGGCTGTCTCCTAGGCAACCAGGTGAATGGGCTCAAGTCATGTCTGCATCTAATTGTATGCTAGCAGTTACGTAGGCCATGAATTAGCATCTCTATAAGAAATCCTCCAAATTACAAAGGAAGCACCAAACCTCCTAACTCTTAAGTCATCAGCTTCAGCCAACATCTCTTCTCAGATGATCTACATTTGTAACAATAGAGAAAGAGGAGCAGCACATCCTGACTATTGTTACTCAGAGACAGCTTGTCTGCAGAGCTACATGATCAGCTCAGACTGGGCTTATGGCTCTTGTGCCATACAGAAATATGGGCCTACATGTGTGTTTGAGTGAATGTACACCACATGTGTTTAGGTGCCAGCAGAAGCCAGAAAATGGGGTCAGATAACCTGGAGCTAGAGTTACAAGTGGTTGTGAACCAACCAGCATGGGTATTGGGAACTGAACTCAGGTCCTCTGGAAAAGCAGTAAGCCCTCTTCTCCTGAGTCATCACTCAATCCCTCATTCATCTGTAACTTTATTATAAATCGTAGTCTTCATTTAACAGATTTATTTTGTATTGAATATTTTTAACTCATAATCTTTTTATGAATTGCATAAATGCAGATGTTTGTATTTATTATTTAAATTTAAAAAATTAGGCATTTCAGCGTTTCTCCAAGAAGCAGTCATTATTTGGAAAGCCATCTTTCTCAGAATTAAAATGATGAATTTGCTACCATCTATTTCTGTGAGTGTAGGGAGGTTTCTTCTTTTTCAGCTTTATAGATTGTCTTTATTCTATTCAGGGTGCCATTACAAAGGATCAAAGCTCGGTGGCTTCAAAGCACCAACAGGTATTCACTGTTCTAGAAGCTTACATATTCAAGATCAAGCTTCTAGATGGTTCAGTGCCTGACAGATAGATATCTTTACTTTTAAATAAATGCCACCTTTGGGTATGTCAAGGCTTTCTTTATAAAAGGGCTTTAATCTCAATCATTAGAGCTGGACTTTTCTGGCCTTGCTTCTGAGTGACTCGCTTTTGTGCTTGACATTTCAAGATATGAACCCATACTTAGCCACTCATGGCTGTGTAATTTGGGGTAAGTGACCTAACTTTCAGGCCTCAGTGCCTACAAAATGGGGATAAGAAGAGGACTTACTTCATCAGGTAATTTATAGTTCTGAATGAAATGATGCATGAAACAATGCATGAGCCAGCATATTGCTTGGCTCATGGAATACATTAACACTTGTGAACAGTTAGCATCCTTATGCGTAGTCCATGCTCTCTTCCACTGTCAGGGTTTAGGATGTTTTTGGTGAACAAAATACATAGTAAAAAGTAATTTTAAGGATACTTTTGTTAAGAGAGCCTGAAGACCTTCAGTGGTGCTGGTTTCCTGTTAATTACAGCTAATTCTCTAGCCTCAGAAAACAGAAACTATAGATTCTTTGCTTGTTTGTTTGTTTCTTTGTTTATTTTGAGACACTTTCTCTGCGTAGCCCTAGCTGTACTGGAACAGACTTTATAGACCAGGTTGGCCTCAAACTCACAGAGATTCACTTGCCTCTGCCTCCCAAGTGCTGGGGTTAAAGGTGTGTGCCACAAATCCCTGGCTAGAAAACTGTAGATTCTTAATCCAAACTATCATAGGAACACCTCTGCTAGTCTTGCTTCCCTCTGAAACTTCACAAGTCTGGCTTCCATCATCTATATTTCTTTAAACATTCTTAACTCCCAAGCTCCGTTAGAACATCTCATTATGCTCTAAGAACCCAATGTCCCTTCCAGCACAAAGTTCCAAAGTCCTTCCATACTCCCCCAAACATGTTCTGGTCTGCCACACAATACCCCTGTCCTAGTTAGGATTACTATTGCTATTGCAAAACACCATGACCAAAAAACAACTTGGGAAGGAAAAGGTTTATTTGGCTTACACTTCCATATCATTTATCACCACAGGAAGTCAGTACAGGAACACAAACAGGGGCAGAACCTGAAAGTAAGAGCTGATACAGAGATCATGGAGGTGTGCTGCTTACTAGCTTGTTCCCCTTGACTTGCTCAGTCTGCTTTCTTATAGAACCCAAGACCATCAGCCCATGGATCGCACTACCCACAGTGGCCTGGGCCTTCCCACACTGATCACTAATTGAGAAAATAACTCTAGTTTGTGTGTCAAGATGACATAATTTTAGCCAGCACAACCCCACTACATGGTACTAATTCCTGCTTTAGTTTTCTTCCTATGGCCATGATGAAACACCATTAGAGAAAAAAAAAAAAAAAAGACAACTTTGGGAGGAAAGGGTTTATTTGGCTTATATGCCCGAATTGAAGCCCAGAATGGAAGGAAGTAAGTGCAGGAAATCAAGGCAAAAACCTAGAGGGAGGAACAGAAGCAGAGGCCAAATTGCTGTCTTGTTCCCCATGGCTCCCTCAGTTTGATTTTTTAAATACAACCCTGGAGCACCTGCTCAAGGTTGGCACCACACATAATTGGCTGGATCCTCCCACATTATTCATCAATCAAGAGATTGCTCACAGACATGCATGTAGGCAATCTGATGATCTGATCCATCAATTATGGTTTCCTCTTTCCAGATGACCCTAGCTTATGTCTCATTAACAAAAATGTACATATAGCATAGTCCTTAATGATTTTCTACCTGCTGGGGCTACTCATTTCTTATACACAGGTGTTAGAGTTTCTATATAGAGTGAGAATCACAGATCCATTTACTTCTTTTTCCCTGTACCTTCTCAGTGTTTGTTTTTACATATATTGAAGTTTTTGTATTATTTTTGCATATTTTTATATTATTACATATTCAGGGGTAATTGACTCCATTACATAATGCCTAATAACTTTACTGACATGGACTTTCTGTAATTAATACAACTACTGTTTTTATTTCATTGGGTTCACAGTATATCTTTTCTAGTTCCTTTCTTTCTCATATTTTATTTCTTAAATTTGTTTGTTTTATGTGTATAGGTGTTTTGTCTGTTGTATATATTTTTTGCAGCACATGCATACCTTTTGCCCACAGAAGTCAGAGGAGGGCATTAAATCTACTAGAACTGGAGTTACCGCCATATGAGGACACAGATCCTCTATAAAAGCAGAAAGTGTTCCTAACTGCTGAGTCATCTCTCTGGCCCCTCCTATTTTCTTTCTTCTACTTATGTATTTTTAAAGATTTATTTACGTATTTTATTACGTAATATTAGTGCTCTGTATACATGTACATCTGCACACCAGAAAAGGGCATCCTATCACATTACAAATAGTTATGAGCCACCATGTAGTTGCTGGGAATTGAACTCAGGACCTCTGGAAGAACATTAAATAATCTTTACCTCTGAGCCATCTCTACAACCCTACTTATGTATGCTTAATTCTACTGTGCCAAGAAACTTTGACACAAAGAGTGTAAAGAGACTTTTAAGTATATATTATAGTGTTGCTATAGTAAGGTATATTGTTATACAAAAGATCTTTCCCATGTATCTTGAGTAAAAGAAAATGAGTATATTTTTTGTATAACATCTGTATTAGTCATGTTTCTCAAGTTTAAGGAGGCAACAAAAGGGCAAAGACAATAGCCTATACTGTTTGAGGAGTCTCTTAGATGTCCCTGTCCCATAACTCGAAGAGGGGTTTCCTTTTCCTGGCACTTGAGTTTGATAGCTTTTGGCTTCAGGCTATAGAGGGCATGAGGGTGTTGTATTCATAGATAAGTACTAAGGGAACCAGGAATATTAATCACATTGAGGTGGCTCTTTAAATGAAGGAAATGAAATAAAACACCTGCATTTTATCCAGAAACCTGAAAGAGGAGGTTGTTAATGACCTGGTGACCTTTTTTTTTTTGCTCTCTGTAGGGACAAACCTCACACTAATTCCCCAAAATGATTATTCCAGATTCTTCTCTCCCTAGACTATTCCCCATCCTTAGTGGAGATGTCAAGTGTACTTTATGGCCTGCTGACCTCTATGCTATCAGGCAAAGCCCACACTAGATTCTAGGTCCTTTAGCCCTAGAACCTACCATCATGGTCACATGTACTTTGCAAAAGACTTTCTATGTAGTCACACATTAAGCTTTATTATATACATGCATGGAATTGGACTGATTGTTGCTGGGAAACCTTTACAAATTGTACCGTGTTTTCAATATTCTGACAATGAACCATCTGGCCTTAAACTCCATGAATCTGATCCAGGTTGAGGATGTCAATCTGTACCAGGTTTTTATTCTCACCTCTCTATGCAGTTTGCCTCCCTGTATGACACTTACAGGAACCCCCTCCAATAGAAATGACAAGGAAGCAGCAATCATGAAGTCTCAACAATATGGTTGCCTAAGCAAGACCTATATAATGACTATATGAGAAGACATACCAAGGAGGATGGGAGAAAATTCACATGGCCCTGCTAACTCCCCACTTAAGAACTAGAGGCAATCAATGGCTGCTGGGGGAGGGAGAATCAGTTTTCTCCACGAATAAGCTCACTGACAGGTTATCCCATCCCTAGTGGGCGGCCCTAAATACAACATAAGTACATGTGAGAATATGACGGGGAGACAGGCACATGCACATGCATGTGTAAAACAATTACAGAAAAGGTCATGAATTTGAAAGAGATTGTGAAGGTGACATCGGAGGAGATGGAAGGGAAGGAAAACAAATGATGTAAAAACAGTAACCATGTATGAGAGATATAATGGTTTAAATAAGAAAAGAGAGAGAAACACCAGTGCTTCCTAGTTTTCTTTTTATTCAAGCTGGGATCTCAGTCCATGGAATGGTGTCACTCACATTTGGGGTGCATCTTCTTTCTTCCTTCCTGCAAACATCCTCATACACACACAAAATAGTAGGTTTTTCATAAGAACATACTATCATAATAAAAGAATAAGATATTCTTGACCTTAGAAATATTATATGAAGCAAAATGATCCGTATTCAGGATATAAATAGTTCATGGTCCTGGAACTTTCTACTGTATCCTGCAACATTCATATTGCAAATTTGAGCCTTCTTCCCTTAAAAATTAAGAATCATTCTTGGATGAACAGAAGTGACAGTAAGAAATTTATTAAATCAGCCGGGCAGTAGTGGTACACACCTTTAATACCAGCACTTGGGGACAGAGGCAGGTGGATATCTGTGAGTTCAAGGCCAGCCTGGTTTACAAGAGATAGTTCCAGAACAGGCTCTAAAACTACAAAGAAACCCTGTCTCAAAACACACACACACACAATTGTTAAATCAATGCCTTCATGAAGGATGAGGCTAAGGATTGTACGCTTCCCACTCAACATGCTGCTAGATAAGAATGATGAAATTGCCAGAAGAATAACATCATTTGTGACCAATTTCAGAACTACAGTCTCAAATGCCCATGAAGTTTAGTCAGAGACTGCTCGTTTGTTTCCCAGCTGCCCAGATCTGAAATAATCACACAGAAACTGTATTATAACAATACTGCTTGGCCTATTAGCTCATATGTCTCATTGGCTAGCTCTTTAATCCTAAATTAATCCATTTGTATTAATCTGTGTATCGCCACGTGGTTGTGGCCTACCAGTAAAGAGTCATACAGTGTCTGTCTTCTGCAGTGGCTACATGGCTTCTCCCTGACTCCACCTACTATTTTCTCTTCTATATGCTTGGAATTCCTGCCTTGCCCTATTCTTCACTGCAATAAGCCCAAAGCAGGTTCTTTATTAACCAATGATATTCATAGCATAAAGATGGGAATCCCACATCAATGAAGTATGCCAAAATCCTTTTCCTTTTCTTGGAAGCTATCTTAGACCTCTTGCTCTGTTATAACAGAATATAATAAACTGGGATTTATAAACCATAGATTTATTCTTCACAGTTGTAGAGGATCAAGTCTTCTTTCTTTCATAGGTATTATTTACTTTCATAGGTACAAAATAGGATGACCTCTTTTATGAAGGCGAATCCCCTCCTCAAAGTTCCATATTCAAGTACCATTATATTCAGAATTACATGTGAATACATAATTAGGGCAGTCAATCATTGGGTTCATAGCAGGCTACCATGCTGATTCTCCATGTATTCTTCATGTAGCTGTTGAAACCATCTTATTTCAGTCCATACAACTTAACGTCCTGAACTTATGTTCCTTAAATTCTCTGCACCACAGTACCAATCTTGAAAATTTTCAGTACAACCATGTTTTGCCAAGTACTTTCCATATTCCAAGAAACATTTTCTTTTTCTGGACCTCATTAGCTGATCTAACTTGAAATCCTGACCTACTAAACAAGTCAAACTTGAGCTAAGACAGATCTCTTCTTTTGCTTAGGAAGGAGATTGGGGTGTATATTTTTTAAATTTATTTATTTATTTTTATTATTTAATTAAAAATTTCCACCTCCTCCCATTTCCTTCCCGCTCCCCCATCCCCCTTCCCCTTCCTCGCCAGTCCAAAGAGCAGTTGGGGTTCCCTGTTCTGTGGGAAGTCCAAGGTCCTCCTGCCTCCATCCAGGTCTAGGAAGCTGAAGATCCAAACAGACCAGGTTCCCACAAAGCCAGTATATGGAGTAGAATCAAAACCCAGTGCCATTGTCCTTGGCTTCTCAGTCAGCCTTCCATCTCAGCCACATTCAGAGAGTCTGGTCTGATCACATGCTCCATCAGTCCCATTCCACCTGGCCTTGGTAAGTTCCCATTATATTGGCCCCACTGTCACAGTGGATAGGCACACCCCTCGAGGCCCTGACTTTCTTGCTCATGTTCTCCATCCTTCTGCTCCTCATTTGGAACTTAGGAGCTCAGTCTAGTGCTCCAATGTGGGCCTCTGTCTCTAGCTTCATCCATCACCAGATGAAGTTTCTATGGTGATATGCACGATATTCATCAGTATGGCTATAGGATAGGGCCATTTCAGGCTCCCTCTCCTCAGCTGCCCAAGGATCTAGCTGGGGACATCTCCATGGGCACCTGGGAACACCTCTAGAGTCAAGTTTCTCTCCGACCCTAAAATGGCTCCCTTGATTAAGATATATACTTCACTACTCCCATATCCACCCTGCCTCCATCCCAACCATCCCATTCCCCCAAGCTCTCCCTATCCTCCCCTTCTCATTTTTTCTCTCCATTTCCCCTTACCCTCACCCCATCCCCACCCCCAAGATTCCAATTTTGCCTGGCAATCTTGTCTCCTTCCAATATCAGGAGGATAACTTCAGTAATAGCTTGATTGTCAGCCTCAGAAACTCTACTAATGTGAAAGCTTTCTAAACCAGTTCTCTCTGAGAAATCGAAATTTAATCAAGATGTAAAGGCTTCCTGCTTTAAATGGATGGAAATAGAAAACACTATCCTGAGTGAGGTAACCCAGATCCAAAATATGAATATGGTATGTACTCACTCATTAGTGGATTCTAGCCATAAACAAAGGACGTTGAGCCTATTAGCTCGCGATCCTTGAGAAGCTAAGTAATAAGGTGAACCCAAAGAAAAACATATTTAGAACCTCCTCAGAAATTGGAAGCAGACAAGATCGCCAGACAAAAGCTGGGAGCATGGGGGTGGGGTGGGGTGGGGTGGAGGAAGGGGAGAGGGGGAGAAAAAAGGGAGAAGAGGGGGGTTGGAGAGAGCTTGGGGGAGTGGGGTGGTTGAGATGGAGGAAGGATGGATATGGGAGCAGGGAAAAAGATATCTTAATTAAGGGAGCCATTTTGGAGTTGGCAAGAGGCTTGGCTCTAGAGGTATTCCCAGGTGTTTATGGGGATGTCCCTAGCTAGGACCCTGGGCAGTGGAGGAGAGGGTGCCTGAATTGGCCTTGTCCTATAGTCAGGCTGATGACTATCTTGAACATCACCATAGAACCTTCATCTGGTGATGAGTGGAGATAGAGACAGAGGCCCATATCAGGGCACTGCACTCAACTCCCAAGGTCCAGGTGAAGAGCAGAAGGAGGGAGAATATGAGCAAGGAAGTCAGGACCACGGGGGGTTGGTCCACCCACTGAGACAGTGTGCCTGATCTAATGGGAGCTCACCAAAGCCAGCTGGACAGGGACTGAAAGAGCATGGGATCGAACTGGACCCTCTGAGTGTGGCTGACAACTGGGGGGCCGACTGAGAAGCCAATGATAAAGGCACTGGGATTTGTCTCTACTGCATGTACTGGCTTTTTGGGATCCTAGTCTATTTGGATGCAAACCTTCCTAAGCCTGGATGGAGGGGGGAGGGTTTTGGACTTCCCACAGGGCAGGGTACCCTTTCCTCTCTTAGGACTGGAGGGGGAGTGGGGATGGGGAGTGCTGGAGCGGGAGGGGGAGGGAAGTGGGAGGAGGGAAAGAAGTGGAAATTTTGATTGGTATTATCTATAAAGTAATAAAAAAAATCCACTTAAAAAAAAAGACTTCCTGCTTTATGTCTTTCCAGTTTCATAAAAAGGAATGCTGATAAACAGAAGTGTCTGAGTCAATGAGTTCCAGTCAACTCCAGTGTCTTCTGATGCTTCATCAGAACAAGGCCCACACCTATAGAACTCAAGACTGTATCCCAGGGCCCATTGGGATACATTGTTCCAAGCAGATTATTCAATAAATGTATCCAATGAATGGGTCAATAAAACAAGTACAAAAAGTAACTATTTATTTATTGTTTTGAGACCTGGTTTGAATGAAGCTTCAAGGAATAATGAGGACATAGAAAGACTAATTCCTTTTTGTTGTTGTTGTTTGGTTTATTTCCAAGCCAAGGATGGACCCTGGGTTGCAGCATGCTAACAGTTACTCTACAGCTGAACTATGCCTCTTGCCAAAGGCAGTCATGGCAAACTGCTTTAAAGTATGTGTGGGCTTTGTTGTCTAAACTTGGTATAGAGAGAAGGCCTTACAACAGCTTTTGATAACTGTCGAAGAGTAGGAGGTCTCAGGGGACAGAGACCTTATTATACTAATCACTATGTTGTGTGTTAGATAAGGAACTAGCTATTTTTTTGTTGCTACTTTTCACTAAGTCACCACAATGTGCTCATCTTAGTTACTTGAGCATGTATATGTATAT
>NW_026068143.1:125799-138316 GCF_014885135.2 Alexandromys fortis | reverse complement strand
TTTGAATATTTATACTTTTTTGTCTATGGTCCACATTGCTTTTCATTGGACAGTCTGTGCATGGTTATATACTGAGACATAGGATGAGATGCTATTGTGCTTTGTACTACTCTAAGATGTGCTGGTCTACTTTTATATCACTTTAAACTCTTGTATTAGTCAGAGCATATGTTACTAGAGGAATAAAATGTCATGACCAAATGCACGTTGGGGAAGAAAGGGTTTATTTCATCTTTCAGCTTATAGTCCATCATTCAAGAAAGTCAGGGCAGAAACTCAAGGCAGAAATCTGGAGGCAGTAACTGACACACAGGCCATAGAGAAGGCTTGTACCTTTTTTTATAGTATTCAATACCACCAGCCAGTAGTAGCACTGCCTGTAGTGAGCTGATCCCTCCCACATTAATCCTTATTCTAGAAATCTGAACACATGCTTAGCCCCATGCCAGTCTAGTGGGGGGGGGGTCATTTTCTCAGCAAAGTTTTCCTCTTCTCAAATAAATCCAGCTTGTGTCAATTTGACATAAAACCTAGCCAGCATTACATTATTGAGTTATTGTGATTCTGCATTATGTTTAGGTTAATTTCAGTTCTCACTTTTTTAAAAAGGATTCAATTTGTTATGTATTTATAGTTATGTGTAGGTTTCTGTATTTGTAGGTGCGTCTGTGAGTGTAAGTGCCAGAAGAAGGTTTCAGATTTCCTTGAGCTTGATTCACAAAAGGTTGTGAAACACCTGACATGCACGCTGGCAACCAAACTTGGTTCCCCTGGAAAAGCAGCAAGGACTCCTACCCACTGAGCCATCATCTATTCAGACCCATTCTTAATCTGAGGGAAATCCAGACACTAGGAAGCTGGACATGAAGGGAAACACACAGTAACCAAACCACAACTGAACATCTTTAATGTTTTGTACAAGTCGATCTGGAGATGACTCAAAAGAAATAAAGGCAGAGGCATTCAGAGTTTATCCGTTTTCAAATCTGTGAAGTCCATTCTGTTTCGTCCCCCCACCCCATGAATCTCACTTATGGCCACTCATTTCAGTTAAGGTTGAAGGACTATCTTCCTGTGCTTCTAATACCCACTTAATTTTCTAATTTCCTCAGTTCCTTTCCCAGGTGTAAGGGTGTGAAGAAGATATAAATAATGGATGAGAACTTTAGTGTGGTGGCACACGCCTGTGATATATGTATGCTGAAGGTCAAGGCAACCATACTGCAAGTTCAAGGCCAGCCTGGGTAATATAGCAAGATTCTGTCTCAATTTTTTTTTAAGGAATAGAAGAGAAATAAATGAAAAGAGTATTTTCAACTTTCCTCTAAACACTTAAGCTTACTTAGCCTGTTACATTTTCATAAATTATTGCTAAAATAAATGTCAAGTTTACAGCTAAACATATGCACATTGTAGGAGCTAACAGACCTTTACAACAAGATATTTTTATCTTAAAAAAGGGGGAATTTAGTTTCCAAATTAAATCATTTAAATTGTGTCAATGTTCCAAACGCTGATGGCTGAGTTTCAGTATCTATAAAGCACCTTCCAACTCGAAGAGTCTTTGATATTAATCTAAACTATGAAATGTGGACTTGGCTAGGATAAACTTGAAATGACAAATAGTGTCCAGCAAGGAAGGGCTTATGAAAGGGAGATGGTGTGTGGTCTGTTCAGGTTGATGACACAGTGTGCAGGCAGGGAAAGAGTGGCACCATGCCTCTGTGTGTGCACATGTGTTTTCAGAGTTCCCACTCAGGGGTTTGTTCTGTTGTCCCGATAGTAGCAGACCTATTACTCCAGGCTCCCACTGATGTCATTCAATATATGGAGACTTCCGCCAAAGGACAAAGTGTTCCCATAGCCTCATGGAAAGGACAGACTCCTCTCAGTATACAGTTTCTTGTCTGAACAGTTACCAAGCACTTATTCACCTGAACAGCTTTGGGGGATGAAAAACATTCCCGATGACCCCTTCCCTTTCACCAAGGGCCCAGTGGTTTCATTTTTCCCTCATCCACATTTGAGACTTTATAGATCTGTTAAGGTCAGGGTTAGCAGAATATTCTAGCAGACGGCAAAGGGCCTGACAAGATTTTCCTTTTCCCCCTTTCATGAGGCTTCCTTGCTCACCTCAAAAAAGCTTTGGGCTTGGCTTCTTTTCTTATACCCACTGCTTTTTCAATTTGCTCATAAATTTTTCAACTATGAAAGCCAAGTTAAAATTGGGATCGACAGGGAATTAAATGCTGCTCTCTGTTTAGACTTCATAGAATACTAATTTTAAACTAGAGGACATTCAAACAATAGACTGGAGACATTAACATTAGTTATTTATTTAGTGCTGTAAACTAATGCTCAGACATGTTTCTTCCATTGCATTTTCTCTGGTTTGAAACACTTTCCCTTCCCCACTGCTTTCATTTGTTCACGTTTGCTGACAATCACACATTTGACTAGTGCAGCTCTTTATTGAATTATTGTCCCCTGCTTCTATCTCTGTTTTTCTTTCTTTCAGCTCCCGAAATGAAGTCTAAGAAATTGACTTCTGAGGAGAAGGGGGGGGGCAATGCTTAGGAGTGAACTGCTGAACCTTTGCCTAGCTCGCCCTTGATTTATATGCTTAAAACACGTCTCTGGCCCTTTTAAAGAGCAGATCTGGAAATGCTGTTGAGGATAACTTTGGCATTAGCACACTCTTCTGAGGCAGCATTTGCAATGACCTCACTCCTGGAAAATGTGGCTCTTAGGATAGCACTCACACATGCCTTAGGTTGCCTGAAGGAAGCGTCCTCGGATATTCAATAAACAATATGTGCTTTCTCTATCCTCATGTCTCCAGACACTTCTTGGTACACACAGTGTTTACAAAAATGACTTCAAGAAGGCCTGAGTAGCTGAATTGTTGAAATAAAAGAGACAATTAGTGTGTGTGTGTGTGACAATGTGGGGGATTTTTTTATTTTTACAGTTTTATTTTAGGAACATGCCCTAGGAGATCAGATAACTGTGTGTAGGCCCACACAGTTTCTTCTTTAATTCTTCAGTGTTATCAGAGCATGTGAAGCATAATCTGCCAGTTGTTATAAAGTAGACGAAGCAATTCTAGGCATTATATTGGAGAACTTATTTTCTCACATCTTTCTGGCTTTCTCCGTGTCAGGTTATTCTGTTAAGGAGCAAGAAAAGGAGAGAAAAGTAAACAAATTAAAACGCAGCAATAATTCTGTCTAAATTCTATTAAATCAGCTATAAAGTGACTTTCTTTTGTGTCAGGAAGAAGCAGAAGTTCCGGGACAGCCATGGATACACATATAATTTGAAATAGTAAAAATAATATGGAATTGGTTTGTTGTTTTCTGGTTTTTTTCTTTTTCTTTTTCTTTTTCTTTCTTTCTTTCTTTCTTTTTTTTTTTTTTTTTTTTTTTTTTTTTTTTTTTTTTTTTTTTTTTTTTTTTTTTTTTTTTTTTTTTTTGAGACAGGGTTTCTCTGTGTACCCCTGGTTGTCCTGAAACTCACTCTATAGACCAGGCTTGAACTCACAGAAATTCACCTGTCTCTGCCTCTCGAAGACTAAGGTTAAAGGCAGGAGCCTGGTATAATATGGAATTGCTAATCATAATAAATATATAGAATGATTAGGGTTCCTAACTTCAAAATTCCTTACTATATGGAGACAATGCTTAAACAAGGCATCCTCAGAGAAAGGCAAAGGGCAAGCTATTGCAAATGTTAAGTATGGATCTGGAGCTTAGCATTTTAATGTCCTTAGATGCCGACAACAGCCCTGGTAGTATAATTTTAAAGACTAAGCATGGCTAATGCTTAGTAAACTAAGGCACGGAGAGGTGAAGTAGCTGGCACTGAGCTGGAAAGCAACAGAACTCTGATCCAAGTCAGAGTTGTCTTCCTGTCTGTTAGGCTGGGAGCCTAGGCCCCAGTCCCTGCCATCTATCTCAGCCCACAGGCCTGGTCTGGACTTCAAATCGCAGCAGGCCAGATCCTGACCCCTCCCTGGGGGTGGGGTCAGGACCACTCCTGGGGTACTTAAATGATCCCCCAAAAGAAGAACACGTGGTCCCCTTTTCTTCCTCCTGGGGGTCGCGTTCCTGCGGCTTCCCGGTTTCCCCCTCGGGGCCACCCGAGAGCGCAGATCTTCCATTAAACCTGGATATTTCTTAATTTGGTTTGTTTTGATTTGGCTTGATTGGGAATTTTTGCGTCGTCAGAGAGCTCGCTTAGGGAATATTCCTAACACTGTCTAATACTCTATCGTTGTGGATTGCTTTGGGTGGGCTACTCAGTCTAGGGGTTAGTAACCCACCCGCAATCCAGTTACTCCAGGGTCTCGGAGGGGCGCTACCTGGAAGGGAGTGAGCTAAGACAGAAGAACGAGGCCAAGCAACTTTGTCAAGGCCTCAGTTTATTAGGGACGGGTTACAGTTTATATATGGTAAGGGATGAGGGGCAGGGTACGGGATCTCGCAGGCCGCGTGGTTCCGGTCACGTAGCTCGGTTACATTCAGACAGACAGGCCAGAAGTCACAAGTGGCCACACCTGGTTCCCTGGATAGCTGGAATGTGAGGCGGGTTCCGCTAAGATTAGCAGTTAATTGGGTGAGGGGCAGGTTTTGTCAATAGAACATAACTATGGGTGTGAGGTTCTCTGCAGACTCCCTAGAGTGATGGTCTCTGTAATGATTGTTAGGGGGGAAATGGCTCCTGACATATCGTCCAATTGTTTGTTCTTAGGAAATACCTAAAGTGTGAACATGTGTTCGAGTGTGCTCACGTGTGTATGTGCATGTAGAAGCTAGAGGCTGATGTTGGGGATCTCCTCTGTGGCCTTCTACCTATTTTTTTTTTTTTTGGTTTGGGCCAGTCTTTCATTGAATCGTATCTTCATGCTTGTAGAGCCTGAACTTTAATTACTGAGCCTCATCTCCAAACCCTGCCCATCTTCTCAATGTTTTCACACCATAATTCATGTGTCATGATGTTACAACGTGCCACATCATTATTTTAAATTTTTCTTGCATAAATTTTAGAAAAGGTAAAAGACACAAAATTATACATGGATCCAGAGGGTTTTATTTTTTCCTTTTTTAGTTAAAACAATTTACTTTTCATTTTACATACCAACTCCAGTTCCCCCTCCCTTCCCTTCTCACATTCCCATCTCCTCCCTTCCCAACCCCCATTCACTCCTCAGAAGGGGTAAAGCCTTCCTTGGGGAGTCAACAAGGTCTGGCATCCCAAGTTGAGGCAGAAGCCCCTCCCACCCTCTGTCAAGGCTGAGCAAGGTATCCCATCATAGGGAAAGGACTCCAAGCAACAGTTCATGCACCTCGGATAGGTCCTGGTGCCGGCCCAACAGGTCAAGCCACATAACTCTCACTCTCTCACTCAGGGGGCCTAGTTCAGTCCCAAGCAGTTTCCCCGGCTGTCAGTCCATAGTCTGCGACCTCCTACTAGCTCAGGTCAGCTATCTCTGTGATCTTCACACCCCTTGTAAATATGATCCCTCCTCCCTCTCTTCAACAGAACTCCAGCTCAGCCCAGTGCTTGGAGTCAGAGGTTTAACTTAGTGGTATAGCCCTTGCCTAGAGTGTGTGAGGCCCGGAGTTTAATTCGCCGTGTGTGTGTGTGTGTGTGTGTGTGTGTGTGTGTGTGTGTGTGTGTTAAAGAGAGAGATTGTATATACCATGGCTCAGTCTTATAAAATATGTAGACAAAAAAATGAAATTGTACTCCAAATGACAGATTCCTTTTTCTTAATCTTGCTGATTTAATGACTTCTGCATCCATTAAGGGCTTCTTCACTTAGCAACCGTGACCTTATTCTAACATCCAGTTTGTAACCTCAAGAATAAAAGAAGTCCAGGCATGGCAAATACATGCCTTTAGTCCCAGCACTCTAAGATGTGGGAAGATCTCTGAGTTTGATGCCAGCCTGGTTTACATGGCAAGAGGTCAGCCAGAGCTACATAGAGAGAATGACCCTGTCTCAAAAAAAGAAAAGGGAAAAGAGGAATGTTTTTCTTGTTTCCCCCTCCTCTCATGTGGAGAAAGAGGAGTGTTTTTCCTTTGCACGTGTTTGTGTATATGGTACAAGTGTACTATGTGTATGAATGTTTGTATGTGAAACTGGGTACAAAATAGAAAACATGGGTACAACAGGTACTTGTGCACATTAAATACTTGGCCATGTCAAGCACCATGGGTGATCGTGGGAATCCTCCTCCTCATTGGCTCTTCTACCTTATTCTTTTGAGTCAGAATCTCTCTCTCTCTCTCTCTCTCTCTCTCTCTCTCTCTCTCTCTCTCTCTCTCTCCCTCCCTCTCCTCTCTGTCGATATTTTGAGACAGGGTTTTTCTGTAGCTTTGTAGCCTATCCTGGAACTCACTCTGTATATCAGGCTGGCCTCGAACTCACAGAGATCCTCTGGGCTCTGCCTCCCAAGTGCTGTGATTAAAGGCTTGAGCCACCACTGCCTGGCTAGTCAGGGTCTCTTTATCAAACCTGGAGATTGTAAATATGGCTCCTTTCCTGATCTACCTCTCTGCCTCCCAAAGCTGGAGTTACAAAGAGCTGTTGGTCTCACTTGGCATTTTCGTGGGTTCTAGGAATACAAACTCCAGTCTTCTTGTTTGCACAACAAGTGCTTTCTCTGCTGAACTTCCCTCCCGGCCAATAGAATTTCTGACCTGTGAACTTGTGTGTGTGATTCTTCCCTTCTTTTCCAGACCTGGCAGCTGGATTCCGTAAAGGGTACACAAACCAGGAATATTTAATACTTCTTTCTTTTCCTAATCGTGTAAACTAAATTAACAGTTTTTACCTCAGCCTCTTCATTTGGAAACGACGTTTCTTAGGTTTTCATAACAGTGCGATAAGAGAGTCTATATCATTAGCAAAAAGCTGCAAGATGAACACAATGTGAATTGCTATTGTTCACTTCTCTTCCAATATTGGAAGGAAGCTTGAAGATTTTTATTTCCACTCCCTTTCCAAACTTGCAATCAGTCACATTTCCTAGGTCATTAAATATTATTGTGTTAATAGTTAGTAATGACAGGTAAATCTATTGCCTTGGAGGCGGGGTCGAGACAGTGTAGCTTTGGTGTAACTTTGTTGCCTGTCCTGGAATTTGCTCTATAGACCAGGCTGGCCTTGAACTCACAGAGATTCACCTCCCTCTGCCCCCTGAGTGTTGGGATTAAAGGTGTGTGCCAACACTGCCTGGTCAAATTAATACTTTTAAAAATATGGTTCAGAGAAAGTATGTATGAAAATGCCACAATGAAATCCATAACCTTCAAACACATTACTTTTTCACTAACCATAAAAACTAATAAAAGAAAAATATCTAATATAAGGGTAAAGAAATTGTAGGAATAATTGAACTGTTCATTCTTTGACATATATTAATTTCCCTTGAGGATCAGAGACTAAGTATATTGTTAATATCAAGGTATTTATGACCAGGGGAAATGATGAAATAGTTATAGGTAATTTATGCTAATTACAAAATCGTGATTCTACTATTCAACAATAGAGAAATATCCAATACTGGTAAAGAAAGATTTTCAAAAAAATCTTCCTATGTACACCTGCATCTAGTTGTGCATACTGTCATTCTACCACTTGAGGAGGGTGAGACAGGAGGATTACAAGTTCAAAGCTTGCTTAGGAACCTCAATGAAACAGAACTTCAAAAAAAGAAAAAAAAAGGAAGGAAGAAACAGAGAAAGTAAGTTTATACACCAAATGACTTTAAGAACGAGAGAATAAACCCTCCCCAGGATGAGCCCTCTAAATTGTTATCTAATACCTAGTGGTCATCACTGAAATAGTATACATGCAAGTGACATACAGACTGAGCAGGAAAGGTTTGAGGGAGGAAAGGGAAGGAAACTTTTTGTAATGATACTGTAATTTTAAAAACTAAGAATCTAAAACAAAGCAAAACAAAACCCAAATTAAAACAAAAACCACTGTCAAAAAGAAATAAAGAGAGAGAGAGAGAGAGAGAGAGAGAGAGAGAGAGAGAGAGAGAGAGAGAGAGAGAGTAAAGGAACCCTGGGTTCAATCTTCATTACCACAAAACCAAACAAAAAGATTCCTATGCTCTAGTCTTGCTATTTTTACCAATTTGCCACCAAACTTTAGGTGATTCTTTTCAGTTCTGTGTCTCCATTGCCTTTCTCACTAAATCAGGAAGTCATCTAGCTTACCTTACAGGGAAGCCAATACACTTAAAAAGGCAAGAATGTGCATATCATTTACTCCTTACAATTAGGTCTGATTAGGTTCTTCTCCTAAGCATCAGGGTTGTTTGGTTTTGAGACAGGGTCTCAGGAAGCACACTGACTTCCAATTTTTCATAAAACCACCAAGGCTGCACTTCAAATACCAATCCTCTTGCCCTCAATTCCCATGTTCTGGACTTACAGGCAAGTGTCACCAATGTTCACAGTCACAGTTGGGTTTTAAATGATCTCAAACAAGCTGTCTGTGATCATAGATTATTTTTACCATTAAACTTGTCATCTGTTTCAAATGCACCAAAAAAGATCAGTAATAGGTTCTAAATTCAGGAAAGCATCCATGGTGCTCGTGGCTGAGTCTGAGACATCATTTGTGAGAAGCAATAGAAGAAAGCACTATTTCTGCCTCAGCTCAAGTGAAAGCTTATGTTGAGAAGCACCTCAAATGGAAAGACTATGAAATAAGTCCCCCTAATTTCTGAGTAGCTAGAGATACACACAGGGAATGGTCATTATGTAACGTAACTGTCTTTGTTTGAGGGGTACAAAATAACATGGCCCGGTGGCGAAGATTTAAACAGTCCTCGATTCCTGTATTATTTTTGTCACTTACAAGGTATGCCACTTTGTTGACTAATTTCATGTCAACTTTACATGGGCTAGAATCATCTGAGAAGAGAGAACTCCAATAGAGAAAATGCCTTCATAACATTGGGCTGAAGGTAAGCATATAGACCATTTTATCAATTACTAATATATGTGGAAGAGCCCGACCCATTGTGTGTAGGGTCACCCCTGACCACCATGGTTATCCTGGGTTCTATAAGAAAGTAGACCCAGCAAGCTATGAGGAACCAACCAGTAAGCAGCACTCCTCTATGGCCTCTGCATCAGTTCCTGCCTCCAGGTTCCTGGCCTGTCTGAGTTCCTGCTCTGATGAACAGCAAAGTAGAAGTACAAGTCAAATAAACTCTTTCCTCCCCGACTTGCTTTTATCATGGTGTTTCATCACAATAACAGTAACCCTAATCATCATCATCAATAAAATAGAGGATAATCAATCCCAAAGGGATGATTTGACAATTACATAATTCATGTGGATAACTTTTCTTTGCTCGGGACACATAGAAAGTGTTCAGAATCTCTTAATTCACTGCTTTTATGTTTTATCATTATCATAGTGATCACTGCCAGTTTAGAATTTGGAGTTTCTCCAGGTAGAATTTTGGTTTGGCTCTCACCGATTTTCTCAGAACCAAAATGTCCCTAACTACACCTTATGCCTTCCTTGTATCTTGTAGTTCATACCTCTTTAGGGTCTTCTGGAAGTATTCCATCTCGGACTGACTTGAATCACCATTTTTTTCTATCATGAAGCTTATGTGATATTAAGTAATTCCTTATGTCTGGGCACTGTTGGAAGTCACCAAGCAAAGGGCTGAATTAGAAGACCTCCTGGCCTCCTTTTCTGGAGGAGAATCTGTAACTCTAGGAGTCCGTATTGGGGGGAGGGGGGTCAGGACTGTTCAGTGATGAGTGACAGCTCTGTCTGAAAAGAACAAAGAACTCACTGAGTGTGCCAGAGCCCATGTTGAAGATCACAGGATCATGAATTACAGCTCTACTACCCTCTGGCAGGACAGGAAAGGAATCTCAAGACAAATTTTGCTGGGACAGACATTATGGATTAAAGGCTCACATATTCGTGACTTGAAACTAGTCAGCCCATCAGACCTTCATAAGTGCCATCAGCCACCCCAGTTAATTTGGGGGAGTATTCTCAAAGAGAAACAAGAGTGGGAAATTTTAGTTAGACAGTACTTCTGAATCTTACACCCTTTTTCTGGCATCTATGATAAACAGTTTACCAGATGATTGAAGCTATCGTATTCCAGAATTTTTTTTTTTTAGGAAAAAAAAATCATGATGGAATTTAAATGCTATCCTGTCTTACTTCATTTACCATCAACTGTTGGTTGCCCAGCAGGAGAAATGAGATCATTTCCCTCTGAGTGGCAAGCTGAGCTTGCCCACATTCATTCTTCTTCCCACATCAAGTTTTAGCAGCTTCTAAGATGGGCCAGATCTGGGGAGACAGGGTACTGTCACCACTGTGAAGGAGACCCTCCCATCTCTGTAGTGATTCACAGCAGCTGCCTTTTCTCTTGTTTTGTTGTCAGATGGTGGGAGGAAGTTAAAGAAGTCCTTCTGCTTTACTGCCTGGCACAGGGCTTGGCTAACATCTGAAGCTGAGGAGCCCAGTAGCTAGCCTACCTGATGCATTCCAAACAGTCATTTCTCCTATGTATTCTTTGTAATAAAAGTACTCTTTTCCTTCCTTCCTCTCCCACCCCTTTGACAAGGTCTCATGCCACTTAGACTGGCCTCAAACTTGCAATCTAGCGAAAATGACCTGAACTTCTGATCCTCCAACCTTCACCTCTTTAAGTGCTGTGGTTTCAGAGAAGCACAACCACACTGAGCTAATCCCACGCTGGGGATTAAACTCAGGGCTTCTTTAATTCTTTACAACTGAGTTCCAACCCCAATAGCCTGCATCTTTTTTCTTGATTCTGTTTCTTAGACAGTTCTGTGTCTGCAGAGGCTAGTCATCTTGGAAGGGTGAGACAGTTGTTCATCATTCAAAAAACCAGAAGCAGGGTTGACAAAAGTCAGCATCAGAGCACTTACCTAACATGATTTTTACTCTTAAACTCTGCACTACAACAAAACAAACAAATCCCAAAAACCCCAGCATCTGAAAACAGCTCATCATTGTGATAGCAAATGACCACTGTCAACTTTATATCTTGTCAAACTTAACCCACAGTTCTCTCTTTTTAAAAATGAGATTTATTTTTACAGTTTGGTGCTTTGCAGAATAATGTAGAAGTACATTTACATTTTGAAACTTCACACCTTAAACAGATATCTACAGTGCTATGCACATTTCTGTATCCCAATCTTAGCTTCCTCCTAGAAAAGAATTTCTATCAGCCCTTCCGTATACAACCCTCTCAACTTTTTGATTTGTTTTGTTTTTGTTTTTCGAGACAGGGTTTCTCTGTAGCTTAGGAGCCTATCTTGGAACTCACTCTGTAGAGCAGGCTGACCTCAAACTCAAAGAAATCTGCCTGCCTCTGCCTCCCCAGTGCTGGGATTAAAGGTGTGGGCCACCACCACCTGGCCCTTTCAGCCTTTTTAAAATTTACTTTCACACATGTATTTCTTCCTTAGATTTTTTGGAGGGTCTACTGTGCAGCCCTGAATAAGCCAGAACTTGTCATCCCCATTGTTCTCCTTCTCCTTTAGGTCTACTCTTTATATATGTTTGCATGTGGACTGTATGCAACAAAAACTGATTGTTGGGTGTCCCCACTGGAAGTCTTCTTAATGGAACAGTAGTTCACCACTGACATCTTACCTACTTCCAGCAGTGAACTCCCATCCTACATTTAGCATACGGCAAATGAGTATTTCAACCAGTAGGCATGTGTTTGGACATCTATATCCAGCTCCTATGTTCCATGGTCAAAGACTGTTGTGTCTAAATTCTTTATTATCCATACTGTCTCCTTCCACTAATCCCCAGCAGTACACATTAAAGTGCTCTTTGTTTTTGAACCTGAGAGCAAATGGAGACTCTGGAAACAGGAATGTCTAAACCCACGGTTGTGTTTAGACCAGATATTGTGGACATACAAACGTTTTGATTTGTAAGGGACATTAAAGTACTCCTCAGATTCAGAAGGAAAATGATCAAGTTGAGACTAGAAACAAGGTTTCCTATCTCTCAGACGTATTGATACTGCATGACCACACTGATCCATTAAAATTGGTTTTGCTTTCATTATATTACTAAGAGGGAGATGCGTTGGTGTAAATATGCCTGCCCCTTTGCCATATACTGAAGCCTTAACTTCCAGTGCTTTAGTCTCTGATGTTGGAAGGGTTGCCTCCTGGGATATGTTTAAGTCACAGTATTCTGGTCGAGTGAATAATTAATGCCTACATTATACATACATTCCCTACATAAAAAGGAGTGGTGGAAGGAGTTTGGTGCTCTTTCTATGTATTCCATCTTGTACAACTAATGTGCCTTCTTCTGAACACAGCAGTAACATACCATCTTTTTTAATTTAATTAATTTATTTATTTATTAAAGATTTCTGTCTCTTCCCCACCGCTTCCTCCTATTTCCCTCCCCCCCCCCCCCTCCCACCGCTTCCTCCTATTTCCCTCCCCC
>NW_026068143.1:111276-124727 GCF_014885135.2 Alexandromys fortis | reverse complement strand
TCAGAATGGCTAAAATCAAAAACACCAATGATAGCCTTTGCTGGAGAGGTTGTGGAGAAAGGGGTACACTCATCCATTGCTGGTGGGAATGCAAACTTGTGCAACCACTTTGGAAAGCAGTGTGGAGGTTTCTCAGGAAATTCAGGATCAACCTACCCCTGGACCCAGCAATGCCACTCTTGGGAATATACCCAAGAGATGCCCGATCATATGACAGGGGCATTTGTTCAACTATGTTCATTTTAGCCACCTAAAGGGACTAAGACAGCAACCAGAGACAAGGATATTGCAGATGTAAAGCATAGGCAATAAGGCACCACCAAAGGAAAAAAGAAAGAACAGCAGAGGAAGGGGGTGCAGTCAAAGGTTCCCCAATAATCCTTTAACTGTGTCAAAAAACAGCCTTACATGTGGGAGGTACACTATTTAGCTTCTCATCTCACTGTGTGAAGTCTTTCACTGACCACTCCCAGCCAACTCTTTTGATTGATTACCTAGAACTTGTATATCTTAGCCCATATACCTCTACTAATTATTACATGTGTCTATTTTGTTGTTTGTCCACTCATGCCCCAAATCATCCTAGTCCCAATTTCACACCCCACCCTTTAACACAAAATATTGAACAAACAAAAACATGGTTGCTTCCAGTAGCTTGTTTTGAAAACTTAGGGCCCTTGATAAGATTTCTTTTATTTACTAATCCCTTAATTGTATCCAGTCCCCAGCCTGGCCACTTTCCCCCGTGAAATGTTTCCTTTTGCTCTGCTGCTTCTCTGTTCTTCCTGCCACTGTTTCTGCCTTGGTCCATTTAGCTTGGGTCGCTGCTGCATCCACCTCACTGGTCTCCCAGTTTGTAGACCCACTGCTTTTCAGGGCAGCCCAACCTGCTGTCACCAAACTCAGCTTCTTTTGTTTACTCATTCCTTGTATTGATCATCAGCTCAAAAGCCCTCGGTGGTTGCTTGTTTCTTGTCATTTTTAATTTGTCTTGTCAAGTGGGAGAAGGTGTTAGCTTATTCTGTGCGGTTCTCCATGGCAGATCTCGAGCCAGTAGCCAGAGTTCTAAGGAGGTCAGATTTAGCTAATCAAAGGAAATTCCTCTGAATAGCTTGAGATGCTGCACAAAGAAGCAGCTTGCTAGAGAACTGGACTTCCGGCCCCTGGGGAGGTGCATAATCAGGAGCTGGGAAGTACTTGTCAAGGATGTTGTAAAGACAATTCATACTTTCAGGATGTGGTGACCCACTATTGACCTTAAAGATGATGATACCTGCATGTTTTTTTTTAACATTGGATGTATGCCAGACTTGGAGATTTCATGTTACCTCATTTATCCTCATATCAACTCGATGCTCCACACCATGTGGAGCCCTATTTACAGCTAGCTCTGCATTAATGATTAGCTGCACAGTCTGGATTCAGGCTACAGTTGGCATCATGACTCTGCCACTTACTGGATGAATAACTTCTGAACAAGCTGCATTTCCTATTTTATGTCAGCCTCCTCATCTTTACAATGGGGGGTGGGTACCTAGTTCTAAGGGATGCTATGCAGATCATATCATAAGTACCATATACTGTACATAAAGCTCTGTTTAGTGTATAGTTTATTTCATTACTCGCTATCAGTTTTATCTTCAGTCGATGATACGTTCTTTGTGGGAAGCAGTTAAGTTATGTGTCTTCTTATATATTCTTTATTTTAGGCTGCCCCAATAAGCTTTCTTTCACTGAGTACTTATGGCCAATGATAAAATGCCCACTTGATGAAACTACTCCGTGAAACCTAGCTCCTTCTTTTTATCCCCATCCATCAATCCCTATTGATCCTCTCTCACTCAATCCAGGTTAGCCTCCCTCAACCACCTTTTCCTTGGCAAACTCTACTTTTATTGGTCTGTCAGAGACATGGCTAGCTGGTGATTCAAAAACATAGAGGAACTTGTGCTTTCTAGTTGCTAGCCCCAGTTACTAAGTGGATGGACATGCCTTCGTGGATAACCTTGTGATCTTTGCTTCTATTGTTTTGATGTTCCATCATCCTTCATGTCTTCCTTTTACACTGAACGTTATATATTCAACTCCCATCTTGCAGATGTCAGAGCATTTCCTTAGTGCAGCTCATTGTTTGCTTTATTTGTGAAAGTTACATGAAATACACACAAAATCTCTCTCTCTCTCTCTCTATATATATATATATATATATATATACACATATGGTATATATGTGATATGCATGCACATACATATATATGGTATATGTGTGATATGCATGCACACACACATATATACATATATACATATCTCTTTGCTATCATTCTCATCTTGTTTTACAAACATTACATGTAGCTAGTGGGAAGGGGTCACTTTTCATTTTAGCTCATGCAAATTAGTAGCTGTCTTAGAGAGGATGCTTTTGAAGCCAGGTGCCACCACTTTGCTTAATGCTCCCTAATGTGAAAGCCTGAAAATTATGAGTTGTTGGAATCAATTTCCTACAAACAGCTGAGCTACACACAGCTTTTGTTCTGTCAGTGATTGTCTCAATTCCTGAATGGCTGTTTCTTCCAGACAGAAAAAAAAAAAAAACCTCATGTCTTATAAAGAAGGGTCATTATCTCACAGAGCCTAGCCTGTGATTATAAGGTTTGACAAGTTTCATCCAATGGAACGACACTTGGTAAACTATATTGCCAATTGTTAATTTTTTCCATATACTTTGACCATAATATGCTAGTTAATTATCCTTATATCAGATAAAGCATATTTTATTGAGATTCAAAATTAGGGATTTGGTTTTGTATTCAACCATACAAATGCTGACTGACTATTTACTCTGGACCCCAGTCAAGTCCTTTTACAGATAACAGCAGCATGAATATGGAACATGGCTCCACGTTGATTCTTAATTTTTCTAGCAATGAAGACAAATGTCACTGAAAGACTCAGAGATCACCTGAACTTCAATGTATGTTCGCCATTGAAGTTAGCAGATCCCCCAGAGAATGATGGCATTAGGGCTGCCCCATCTGCTGATGAATAGAGCATAAAGTGCGAGGAGGTTCTTTTCCATTCACTAAATGCATCATGTGCCAGGGTTGGTCTGAGCAAGCTGTGGCATCCGTTTGTTTGTCTACCAGTGCTGCTACCTGCATGTAGCTCATTGTCCCTCAACTCACCTCTCCCTGTCATATACGCAGACCAAACACATAGACGCACCTACCGATACACTGGAGCATGAGTGTGTATTTTTTACCTTTGTTTTCGACCTTATCTATTGAGTGACTTATTTATGCGTTCTGAGTATCCAAAATGTCCACATGCTAGGCAAGTTACTCTATTACTGGGCTATGCCTCCAGTCCCTTTTCTCATATTTTAAAGCAGACTACAGTTTTTCCTGGTCCATGTAATGGAGTTGATAAAAGGTCTATTTCCATCACTTGGAAGAAAGATACTGTCACTCCCTTTTTCTCCCCCTTTCTCTCTCTCTCTCTCTCTCTCTCTCTCTCTCTCTCTCTCTCTCTCTCTCTCACACACACACACTCACACTCTCTCTCTCTCACACACACACACACACACACACACACATGGTGGAAGGAAGGAAAGATTTGTTAGTGTAAGGGACACTGAATGTTTGGGTATCTGACCTACAATACCCTCAATTTCTTGGTCGTATCTGCCCACTCTGGGTTCACTGAGCAGCTATGCAATTTCAATCTGCCTTCTCAGTTCACTTCGCCTCACAAGGCAGAGATTCTAGTAGGGAGTTGCCAGACTGCCTTGCCCTGAAATTGTTCCTGCAGGAAAGCAGATGTCTGGTGTCTCCTAGCAATTGAAGTGTTACTGAGGCCCCTGGCCAAATGCCACTCAGCCCCGGGTTGATGCCAAATTCTCTGCAGACAATGAGTCTTGGGGGATATAAGGAAGAAGCTATTACCGAAGATTGGAATGTGTCAGCCAACACAGCTTGGATAAAGCTTTGCAACATCACAAAGATTTGACTGGCCAGAGGAGGGTAAAAGAACAGTCTGCGAATCAGTAGGAACTGGTCAGTGTGCTTGGTGATGTAATAATACATACCACAGAGATTTGGACCTGTTGTCTTTGTTGATATTGAAGTCAAGCCAGGTAAACTCAAGCCGAGTGTTTTCCACAGCTGCATATTAACTTATGACTAGTAACAAGTATCCAGATAGATGTGACAGCTTGCGGTATAAAGACTGAAAATTTAAGGCTCTCTGCTAAAATTATGTCAATTCACCCTTCTCACAGGTCCATGGGCAGGAGGTGAGGAAGTCTCACGGGCACAGGCAGTTACTTTGTCCTTTGGTAATTCATCCACTAAGTTGGAACCTTTTTTCCCAATTTTTATGCCTATAGCAAGTGCCTCTTAGCATTTTCCAGAAGGTGTGGGAAAGGAGCCAGCATGGCTACAGACTTACAGAATACATTTTTGGTGATGATTCCTCTTGCCTGTTACCTTTCTACATGAAAAACCACCAACAATTGTATTTGTTATGGGTTTTTATTTTTGTAGAAGATCCTGTAACTTTGTTGGACAATGTATTTCACTCTCATTATTTTCTACTGTTTTCAGTTTTGAGACTAGCAAAAATCATAATAATGAACAACTTATGTCATGTTGGCAGATGAATTGTAGGCAAAATCAAAATTGAGAAAACTCTAGCTAGGACTGAATATGGTCTCAGTAACCAGTTTCGAATACAGCATCCTACAGGAAGAAGGGAAATTCGAGAGCTACTACCTCTAGAAATTTGTCAAATTGTAAGATGCCACATCAAAACAATTGTATACTTACTACTCTAATGATATTCAAAAGATTTGATTTCCAGTTTAAGAACTGGAAGTAAACTACTTTTATCTGTGCCTCAATTTACTTGCCTGGAAATGCATGTGCTCATTTGTTTTGATCCATCTCTGCACTTGTAGGGATCCACTTATAACTATACTAAATTAACTTGATGCCATGAAACATATCAGAGGTTTGGAATCACCTGACCTAACAATCTATAGCTATATAAAATAATTACATCCCTCGAATTGATTTCTGTCTGGTACAGCCATTTTGAATAAATAAATTTGGCTTTGCTGCTATATTATACTCTGCATATGAAGCTGTGTTTCTGAGGTTTAGCTTTTTTAAGTGCCGCATTCTCATATATAGCATCAAGAACCAGCCTGAATTAGAGCCTGGTTGCCTAGAAATCCCAGACATGCAGGAAAGTATACCAGTTTCCCCTTGTGAAACTTCGATAATACACAAAGGTGTCAATGAAAACCCTTCATTCTCCTTCTGCTTATTCATAAAATCCTCCCCATTACCCTTATTATTTTCCTGACTTGCTCATGTAGACCTGGGCATCCTTGATGAAAGTGACATTTAACAGTTCTTACTCCTTTCCCAATGCAAACAAAGAAAGTAAAGGAAGAATAACTTTGGTTCTGAGTCCTCAGATATCACCCAGAAGTATAAAGAACCATGCATTTCTGGTGTTTTTAGTTGTACTTTTGATAGTACCATTATATAGTGAAGCTTGAAGCATTTTAAATGAGCAATGCTTCTATTAATGCACTATACATTTATTTCCTACTTTATAAATTATGCTATGGAAAATGTGGTATTGGAGTCTTACTTTAATGAGACATAATTGCACCATTTGGGGTAGAGTGATGACACAATACTTGGTCAAGGTCAAGGTAGATATGAGGTGTCCAAAGCGAAGCCAGAAATAGACCCAAAGCCCCGCTGAGTTCAGTTTCATTTATGCTTCCAATAAACCACAGTCTCTCTTTCTTCTGTACGTTTTAAGTACAGTGGTTTGCTATGAGCATAGATATTAGGCAGGCTACAAACCTATGCAACCACCAAATGGCCAGAGCCATTAAAGAGGGCTTGTTGTGGCAGAAGAATCAATGCGCACGGCATTGTCAGTATCAAGGCTATGAAGTTCACTTTAGCAGTAGACATTCTTAGTCCATGCTTTTCCATCTTCAGGCTTTTTTTTTCTCCAGCTGAGAGCATGACTTTTGTTGTTGATATCAGACAAAGCCATATTTTGAATGAGAAAATCATATTGTCTTAATATTCGTGCCCAAAACTGAGGTAATGAAGTATGGAGTTCATTTGTGAATTGTTTTGAATGGCCACAGCCCCTTGAAATTATTTTTGTTGGGAACTCAAGTGAGCATTCTTTTAAAATAGCCACGCTGTTGTAATTGGCAAACCTCTGGGACAGTATCTTGGAAGGAAAATAGTGTGTAGTGGGGAAGGAATACTGAATCCATGGCCTGCAACCTGAATTATCTGTTTCATCTGCCATATTTTCACATTTGAAATTGCCTCCAGATGGGAAGACAAGATCTTAGAATCTTTAATTGTGGAAAGCATGTATTAGTGTTAGACATCAGGGGGACATTAGTTTTCCATGGCATCTTTTATATGCCTGTCTTTTATTACCTGTTGGTTCAAAATGCATCTCATTATTTTTTTATCATAAGATATAGCTGACAATTTTTAACATTTCCTTTAAGGTCTTTTGGAAGAAGTAATTTTTTCTGCTCCAAGATCATAACATATCATTTGGTCATGTTTCAGGCATCAAGTTTATTTAAGGGAACCTGCCTTCAAAGCCCAGAAAATCCCAATATGATTCCGAATCAACTTGAAAAGTTTAAATTATTAATTACAATGATTAGACCTGTTCTTCATTTTCTAAAGACAAATGCACCCTCTGAGGTCAATCCGCCTTAATGACTGAAGTCTTTGATTACAGAGGAGGGGTGGAATAACTTCATTTCTGATAGGTGTTGGCTATAATCAGAAAGGCAACCTCTATGAATAGAATTCAGTTCTAAAGTGTTCAGTCTTTCAAATGCCTTCCAAGTTTTTCTTCCTCTCAGTAAATGCCTCGAATTCCACGCCTTTCTTCTAAGCTCTGAAAAATTTGCCTTCCTAGGACCCCAGGGGTAATTGCCAGGGGTAGGTTAAGACAACCTTGAGGTCAAATACTGCTGTGAGTTTTTCCATTCCTGTGGAGCCCTAAGAAGAGACTGTGGCTGCCTCCATTCAGTGGGAAGTAACAATGACTCAAAACCAGTGTAATTGCATTGGGAAGTTAAATAGAAAGAGCTTTGGGGTTTTTCCATATTAATTTCCCCAAACTGGTCTGTGCAAACTTAAGTGGATATGACACCCATCACAACTTTTGTGTGTTGTAGAACATGAGGCTGCTTTTTAAAAATGATTTTTTGTTGAGACTGTGATATAACTGAATCATTTCTTTCTTCTGTTTCCTCCCTCCAAACTCTTTCACATATTCTCTCCTCTTGGTCTCTTTGAAATTTATGGCCTATTTTCATTAGTTGTTGTTACATACATATATGTATGCACACACGCACACACATTCTTAAATTCATAAATACAACCTGCTCATATAATATTACTTGTATGTACAATTCTAGGGCTGACCATTAGTTATTGGCTAACCAATTTGTGTGCTCTACTCTGGGGAAGACTATTTCTCCTCTCAGCATTCTTCAGTTGCCAGTAGTTCTTTGGGGTATGGTTGAGGCCTTGCAGTCTTTCTCTCATCTACTTTAGCGATCTATTGTTGTTGTCATTGTTCAGCTCCTTTTTAGTGAATTGTGTTGGTGAGACTTTATGGGGGTAGCATATGACTTTCCTAGAAGATACAATCTCACAACAAACTCCCTCTGGCTCTTGCAATCTTTCAACCTGGTTTTCTCAGTGTTCTCTGAGCCTTAGCTTTGGGAGTTGAATTGTAGATGTATTAGTTGGAATTTGGGTTCCATAACTTTGATTGATTATGGTTTCCTGTAATGATTTCCATTTGTTGCAAAAAAAAAGTTTCTTTGATGATGGGGGAAGACTACACTTATCTTTGGGTATGAGGACAGATACATATAGGTTGTGATTATAGATTATGTTGGCTTACTAAATTATTGGTTATTGATTCTCTTCCAATAAATGTGACTTTATCAGCACAAAGTAGTTGGCTAAATTTCCAGTATACAGCATGGTCTCCCTCTTGTTGAGTGGGTCTTAAGTCAATTAGAGAGTTGTTGGTTACCCCCAAGGTATGAATACCACTACTATGCCCTTAGGATTATCATGCCATGCTGGTGGTTGTTGTGGTTTATAGGCAGTAGAGTTGGGTAGGACTGTTGGTTGCTTCATGAAGCTGTTGTTTGCTCATGGTTCAGAAAAGTAGTATGTCTGTAGTTCATACAATCACAGTAAATAACTTGTAAACTATGTAATAACATACATAGTTTTCTTCCTTGAAACCAAATCTGGTAGGTGAGCATGGTTCTTACAATTTTATCATTTGTTGAAATGCATCTTATATTTTAAATACATTTTGTCCTCAATATCAACAGAACCTGCCTTGCCAGGCATCATAATATAACTATAATGAGAAAAAATGCACAAGGCTAATCAAATACTTTGTCCACCTTTAACAAGTTTGGAAAGGTCGTATTGTGCTACTTTGAAATAATTCTCACTGTTAACTTAATTGAAAATTGATAGCATGTCAAAATATTGTTGATCTTAGCAAATAATAGAGTTGAAAAACGTATACTTATGATGTATGCACCAAAGTTCAACAGCCCTGTGATATTCAAAGATCATTGGTAAGGACTATTTTCTCTTCTTTTTTTCTGTTTTTTTGAGACAGGGTTTCTCTGTGTAACAACTCTGGCTGTCCTCAAACTCACTTTGTAGACCAGGCTAGTCTCGAACTCATAGAGATCTGTCTGCATTTGCCTTGTGAGTGCTGGAATAAAAGGCATGTGCCACCACAGCCTTGTCTCTGGTAAGGATTTTTAATGAAAATAAAAAAATAAATTTATGCCCTGGCAACGCTGAAGCACACATGGGCAGCCCGTATACAGCAGTTCTGTTGAAATTGTCCATATTGGGTTTCATGATCTAAGCTGAGGATGATTGACCAGGTTTCTTCCTCAAGAGGGCACCAGATCTGATTATAGATGGTTTTGAGCAACTGTGTGGTTGCTAGGAATTGAACTAAGGACCTTTGAAAGAGTAGGCAGTGCTCTTAACCGATGAGCCATCTGGACTAGAGGAATGACTCAGCCATTAAAGGCTAGGCTCACAACCAATTTTTAATAGCAAAGTAGAAAATTCAAACCATGCATGTTCTAGTTACTTATTTATTATTAGCTGCCAGCTGTTGGTTGCTGATATATTTTATTGCTTTATTTCTTTCATTATTTTGTATTTCCAGGCAGGATTTCATGTGTCCATGTAATCTCCCTGCATCTACATCCCAAGTAGTTGAGATCACAGACATGTGTCATCATGCCCAGCAAACATTATTATATACATATTGTACAAATGTTTAAGTATAGTTGTTATTTTTTTCCCTCCGAGGTTAAAATAATAACTAGATTTTATGTCTGTGCCTACTTCCCTCTATTTTTGTTACCTCTAAATATTTGGGTTTATATTTCTTTCTTAGAATTCCAACTCATCCTGATTACTAAAGTCAACATGGGGCAATTCTTTGGTCCAGACAATCTTTGCCACTGTTTCTACATGTACCAATTCATTTTATCTTCACAATAGCCTCGCACAGCCTGTTCTATAATCATCCCTACTTTACAATAGAGAAAACTGAGTTACAATGAAGTTAAGCAATATGTCCCAGGTCACATGGCTGGAAGTGTCCTGTTGATTTACAAACAGAATTCTCCACCAGCAGAGTGTGTCTCTTCTCTTGGAACATATGATGGTATCATTGTCACTAAGCTCTTTTATACCAGAGTCTTTTTATGATACAGTCTGTATAGCTAAGTCTTCCCTCATCTCCCTACCCACATGCATATCAGAGTGATGTAACATGAAAAGGCCTGCTTGTTGCGGTTTCTGTTCTGCTCAGTACCCCCACACTCAGCAAGCCCCAAAGAAAATCACATAGAGATCTCTATAAGTTATAAAGCTGATTGGTCCATTAGCTCAGACTTCTTATTAGTCCTTTTGACTTATATTAACCCATTATTCTTAACTATGTTAGCCATGTGGCTCAGTACCTTTCACAGAGGGTCAGATCACAGGTTGCTTCTTCGGAGTCTGGGCAGGACTGGTGGGAATGGGCTTCCTTCTTCCCAGAATACTCCTGTTCTCGTTGCTCCACCTCTACTTCCTGTCTGGTTGACCTGCCTGTACTTCCTGCCTGGCCAATCAGTGTTTATTTAAAACATGATAGACAGAATACAGACAATTCTCCCACACCACTTCCCTCTCTCTCTTTTTTTTTAAAAAAAAAAATCCATAGTCCATTTTTTGGGAATGTGGGCATAGTATTCCAGGCTACCCCCTGCTGGTTGGGGGTGCTGATAATCTTTTTTTTTTTTTTGTTTTTCGAGGCAGGGTTTCTCTGTAGCTTTGGTGCCTGTCCTGGAACTAGCTCTTGTAGACCAGGCTGGCCTCGAACTCCCAGAGGTCCGCCTGCCTCTGCCTCCTGAGTGCTGGGATTAAAGGCATGCACCACCACTGCCCAGCAGGCACTGATAATCTTATGGGGCCCTAAAAAAGTCATCAAGTCCTGACTGGAGTATTCTGTGAGTCTTGATCACCTTAGGCAGCATCTTGAATCTGTTCTGGATGTAGAACTCTGATATCTGGGCCATATTTCTTCCTATTGCAGATTTCTCAGGTGGTCTTCCTTGATCAAACCTGATTTTTCTTAATTCAGAATGAATCCGCAGTTTCTCATTTCCTATGGAAACAAAAGCAAAATCTCTTCTCCAAAGTAACATACCTTTTTACTTCAGTTTTGTAGTCAAGGCATTTTCAAAATACGTATCTTGGATTAGTTCAGCAGCATTTATAAACAAATATCTTTTAGCAGCTGTTGCTCCTTCCTCAGCATTCAAACAATTCAAAGAGAGCATAATAACATAAAGTATCAAGATTCTCTATTTTCCATCTTTATATGGCTTTACCGTAACCTCTATTTCTTTTATTTTTATTTTTTGGCATTTTGAGACAGGTTCTCTGTATATCTTTGTCCGGGAATAACTCTGTAGACCAGGCTGTCCTTGAACTCACAGAGATCCACTTGCCTCTGCCTCCCAAACTTTGGGATAAAGGGCATGTGCTACCACACCTTGAATTCACAGAGGTCAGTCTGCCCCTGCCTCCCAAACTTTGGGATAAAGGGCATGTGCTACCACACCTTGAAGTCACAGAGGTCAGGAGAATTGTCTGTATTCTGTCAATCATATTTTAAATAAACACTGTTTGGCCAGGCAGAACGTATAGGCGGGTCAACCAGACAGGAAGTAGAGATGGGGTGAGGAGAACAGAAGTATACTGGAAAGAGGAAGCCCATTCCTCTCAGTCCAGCCCAGACCACCAAAGAGGCAACATGTGACCTGCCTGGCTAAGAAAGGTACCGAGCCGTATGGCTGGCATAGAAAAAATAATGGGTTAATATAAGCTACAAGAGCTAATAAGAAGACTGAGCTAATGGGCCAATCAGTTTTATAACTTATGGAGATCTCTGTGTGATTTTCTTTGGGGCTTGCTGGCTGTGGGGTACTGAGTGGTACATTAACCCCAACAAGCCAGCCCTCATGTTAAAGAATGGCAGGCCCCTTATTGTAACAGAGTAAGAAGAGCAATCAGACATTTATCTTGTTCTCTAACTCCTGAGTGATGTGGGAGTGTCATATATCAATCTCTTGATTTCATTGGTTAAGCAATAAAGAAACTCCTTGGCCCTGATAGGTTAAAACATAGGTGGGACAAGTAAACAGAATAGGATGCTGGGAGGAAGAGGAAGTGAGCTCAGACTCGACGGCTCTGCTATCTGGAGCAGAGAGGCCAGGCTCTGCTCTCCCAGGCAACTCTGACCCAGGATGGACTTAGGCTAGAATCTTCCCGGTAAGCGCACCTTGGGGTGCTTACACACATCATTAGAAATGGGCTAGTCCAGGTGCGAGAATTAGCCTGTAAGGGCTAGAGTTCATGGGCCAAGCAGTGTTTAAATGAATACAGTTTGTGTGTTGTTATTTTGGGCATAAGCTAGCCAAGCGGCCGGGGTGTTGGGGACACAGCCACGCCGCTCCTATTTCAACACACAAACAGACTACACAACTGTCACCCAGATGCAGAGGGCTTAGGTCAGTCTCAGGCCAGCTGTGTAGCTGTCTGCCTGAGACAATAAGCTCCCAGGAGCTCAGATCAGCTCTCTCTGTGGCTTTCCCCGACATATTGACGCTCCTTGCTCATATAATCCCTCCTCCCTTTCTTCGACTGGATTCCAGGATCTTGTCCCAGTGCTTGCCTGAAACACACCACTCTTGAAGCAAGAGGAATATATATTTCCAAGCAGCACTTTTTGAGACATTAGGGAGGTACAGAAAGTGAAAACGTGATGCAGGACCCCTTTCATCATCCTTCCCAGTCTATTAGTTGCTATAAAGTTGCTGCAAAGACGTTACAAAAAGTTGCTGCAGAAACTTTCCAAGGCCATATGTAGTTTCTGAGTGTGATATTTCTGCACAGAATAAGAGCTTTGCTACTTATTATCAGTGCAACCTCAGGCAAACCAATTGACCTCTTTAAACTTTAGCCTTTCTAAAGTGGAGCTTCGGTAGTTATTGAGAGAACATATGCTAAGTGTCCAATAGGTTACTGGACAGATATGCCTCTGTTAAATGTTCGTTAGGAAAAGTAAAGTAAGGTTTTAAGTATATATTTTGTTGTACTTCTGGATGTGGAATCGCCTTAAGAACAGAAACTTATATCTGGATTCAACTAGAGACATTTCCCTATTTACACAGTGTCATGTACCATGCTTGACACATAGGTTTGAATCAATCAAATCAATCCCTCCGATCAAGGAAATGGATTTGCAATGAGAATTTAAATAACTCTAAAATCAAACTTTTAGGTTCTCATCAGTTCAAGGCTAGAAGTATGTCATCCTAATTGTTGGGCCAATAACTTCTCAATCTTTTTCAAGGCATTAAAAAGGAAATGAATCTTGGAGTGAGCAAAACCTCATCATTTTTAGGTCATTTAAAGCTTCTGCTGACTTCCAATGGATCCATAGGGAATATACCAGTTGTAGAAACCAGTACAAAGTTAAAAAAAACAAACAAACAAACAAACACAAAATGATGGAGGAAGGTAATTGGTTAATTATAATAAACCAACTGCTTGGCCTCATAGCTTAGAACATAGATGGGAGGAGAAAACAGAATAGAATTCTGGGAGGAAGAGGAAGTGAGGTCAGACTCTGTGCTGCTTCCAGAGGGACCGGACAGCCGCCATGCTCTGCTCTCCCAGGCAGCTGCAACCCACGATGGACTTAGGCTAGAATCTTCCCGGTAAGCGCACCTTGGGGTGCTTATACACATTATTAGAAATGGG
>NW_026068143.1:57724-108667 GCF_014885135.2 Alexandromys fortis | reverse complement strand
AATAAACCAACTGCTTGGCCTCATAGCTTAGAACATAGATGGGAGGAAAAAACAGAATAGAATTCTGGGAGGAAGAGGAAGTGAGGTCAGACTCTGTGCTGCTTCCAGAGGGACCGGACAGCCGCCATGCTCTGCTCTCCCAGGCAGCTGCAACCCACGATGGACTTAGGCTAGAATCTTCCCGGTAAGCGCACCTTGGGGTGCTTATACACATTATTAGAAATGGGCTAGTCCAGGTGCGAGAATTAGCCTGTAAGGGCTAGAGTTCATGGGCCAAGCAGTTCTTAAATGAATACAGTTTGTGTGTTGTTATTTCGGGCATGAGCTAGCCAAGCAGCCGGGGTGTTGGGGATGCAGCCCCGCCGCTCCTATTACAACAACAAAACACATACACACACACACAAAAAAAAACATAAAATGTGATGGAAAGGGAGAATCATTTATACCTTAGTGTTCTTGGTGAGAATGGTTTATATATGCAGTAGTGATAAAAAAGATTTGAACTTGCCCAATGATCTCAGATGGGGCCTAGCTTGCCAGCAGGTGAGAAGTGGGAGGACTTCAAGGGGCCTGTCTGGTCGCAAACAGTATCAGGCTTGTGCACCTCCCCCCTATTTAAGGAAAATAGGGATGGAGAATTAGGACAGTTAAGGAAGCAGAATGGTTCATACTTCATGGAAAGACACATAAAGGAAGAAGGTAGATGGAGGAGATTAGGCTGATGCTGGAAGGCAGCTTGCCACCTGTGTCCATTGTGATGTCAGTGAGAATTAGACTGAGGAGGGAGGTCTGTTTGCCACCTGGGACCATGGCGATTTCCAGATTAGGTTGTTGCAGAGACAATGTGTAGGTCTCTGGTCCTACAGTAGCCAGAGGTTGTGCTGATATCCATGGCTCCTGTTGCCATTGGAGCCATACTGACTCCAGAGAACTGGAGCACCTCTTGGGGCTGAGTTCGGGTAGATGAGTTGTGCTACCACTGGGACCTTACTGATCTCGGTGGCCTTTGCCATCACCTCGGGCCATGGTGACAGCCAGGCCTAGGGTGATGCCAAGGATCATGTTTGTGCCTGTTGTCCTACTGCAGCTGAGGTGTATGTTGATACTCATGTCCCCATGGTACTAGCAAAGATCACATGAAGCTTGGGGTCTGGACCACATCCTGTGGCCTTCTTGGTGTCTAGGAGCCATGCTACCAATCAGGGCAATCCTGATCTGAGTGCCCAGAGCTACCACTTAGAACAAGTATGTCGACCAGGCTAAGCTGCTACCAAAGGCCATATTTGGGTCCATAGTCCAGCTGAAGCCAAGGTCTGCATTGAACTCTGTAGCAAAGGTTACCACTAGGGCCCCATATAGGGGTCTGGGACCTGGGCCAGAGCCTGTGTCTTGGGTAGAATCAGAGGCCACTCCATAGCAGGGGTCATAGAGATATGGGTGGCCTGTGCTACCACCCGGGATCAGGGTGTTAGCTAGGCCCAGGCTGCTACTGAGGACCATGTCTGGGTCTGTGGCCATTAGTGATGAGGATCTGGATTGGCATACATGGATAAGGTTACCACCAGATGTCATGAAGAAGCCAGGGGTCAAACCATCCTCCTGAGTCTGGGTTGGTGTCTGAGGACCAGGATGCAGCCATGTCTGAGTGACCTGTGCTGCTATTCAATGGCATTGTAATGTCTGGGCCTGTGCTTCAGCTGAGGGCCATGTCAGTGACTGCCACCCCACTGCAGCCAGGGTCTGTGCTAATGTCCAGTGCTCCTGTTGCCAGGGTTGAATAGGCAACCTAAGGCCTTGGTGGTGTCTGGTGACCACATGACTGTCAGAACTATTCTCACCTAGGTTCCTTCCACCCAGACCCAGGATGTCATCCAGGCTGAAGCTGCTGCCTAGGGCCATGTCTGGGTTCAGCCACAGCTGGGGTCTGTGTTGGTATCTGTAGCTAATGTCATCTCAGGAGGCCTCAGTAATCATGCAAGGTGAAATCAGAGGGCTGGCCTTGCACGCCCCCCCCCAGGAGCAAGAGCACAGGTGCCTGCACGAGAGAGAGAGAGAGAGAGAGAGAGAGAGAGAGAGAGAGAGAGAGAGAACCCACCCCCAACCCTCACCACATGCTAGGATAAACATACCCAGAGGACATGCATGTAGGAGAGCTGACTCTTCACACCAAAGGCAGGAGGCCCCAGTGGCTCAATCTGACATGTCTGGCTAACACCCAAGACCACAGCTGGGCCTTGGGTTGTCCCCTAGCACTACCCCATCTAGGTCCTTCTGGATCTCATGAAGGGTCCTGCACAATGATACCCATAAGATCTCAAAGACATAGGACATTCAAGAAGAGCTCTGATGAGGAACCAGGGAGGTTCCTGTACCAAAAACCAGAGGCCTTGAACCAGACGAAGGACTCATTGCAATGGGCAGTTGTCAGTCAAGTTGATGGGACAAAAGGGTATACTATATGGCACACTGAAGTCTCCAGTGCCATCAGGATAGGTGAAGAGGTGATGGAGAGGCAGGAGAGAAGGAGAAGCAGAGATATTTTTGTTTCTGGTATGGTTTTCTTTCTGTTTATTAGTTTTTGTTGCTGTTCTTGCATTTGCTTGCTTGCTTGTTGACTTTGTATTGTTTTGTGGGGAGTATGCAACAGGGATTAGGGGAAATATGGAGGAACTGGGATGTGAACAGAACTGGGGTTCTTGATGTAAAACCCCTAAAGATTCAATAAAGAAGTTTTTTTTTTTTAAAAAAAAAAAGCAAACAGATTTGAGCTTAAAGGTTCAGAAGCAAGTTAAGTCATAACAATGCAGATGACTGGAAAACATATCAAGGAATTAGGTCAAAATTTCTAAACCCAAGTTCAAAGTCATTCTCACCTATGTAACTGATCCTCTGTCACAAAAAAATAATGAACAGAAAACAGTAAACCAAACAATGGAATGCAGTCTTAAAGGTGGACTCTTTCCCACTTTTTCTTTTTTGAGTTAGGGTGTCTTGTGAAGCTGGCCTTGAACTTGCTGTGATGCAAAAATGACTTTGAACATTTAAAACTCATGATTTCTTTACTTATTCTTTTTAATTAATTAAATTGGCTCACTTATTGTCTCATACATTTACTTAATGTATTTTAGTTACTCTCATTCCTATTCTCTTTAATTTCCCTCCAGACCCTGCAATGTACTCTCCTCCCTACAATTTGCCTTCTCACAATCATGTCTTTTTGTCTTGTTTTGTGAACCACTGAGTTTATCGAAGACAATCTGCATGACCAGGCTTCTGGCATCATCAATTGGAACTTTGTGGACTTATGCATGGGTACCCAACCAATGACAATGACTCAGAATGTTTTAGTAGCCAATAGTTTTTCAGGGAGGGGTAGGGTCCCATGAGCTCCTCCCCCATCTAAAACTGACTATTGATGGGGTTGATCTTGTGTAGGCTTAGTGCCCTTACTCAGAGCAGCTGGAAGTTTATTATTGCAATGGGTGAGTCATGCCCCAAAGATGGAATTTTCCAGCCCTTTTCCTCATCTTCTAGGTCTTACATTCTTTCTGTTCCCTGTCTTTTATGATGTTCACTGAGTCTTAGAGGCCATAATATAAATGTCTTATTTAGGGTGGGACACTCAATTGTCACTCATTCTCAACATCTTGAGCAGTCCTGAGCCCCTGTACTCAGTCCTGTTCAGCGTGAGAAGAGAGGCTTTTCTAATTAAGGTTGAGAGTAATATTTGCCTATTAGTCCATCTTAGTTAGGGTTTCTATTGCTGCAATGAAACACTATGACCAAAAGCAAGCTGGGGAGGAAAGTGTTTACTTGGCTTATGCTTCCACATGACTGTTCATCATCAAACAAAGTCAGGATAGGAACTCAAGCAGGGCAGGAACCTGGGGGCAGGGGCTGATCCAGAGGACATGGAGGGATGCTGTTTACTGGCTTGCTCAGCCTGCTTTCTCATAAGAACCCAGGACCACCAGGCCAGAAATGGAACCATCCACAATGGGTAGGACCATCCCCCATCAATCACTTATCAAGGAAATTTCCCACTGAGTTGCTGTTAGTTAGATCTTATGGAGGAAAATTTTCAATTGAGGTTCTCTCCTCCCAGATTACTTTAGTGTGTTTCAAGTTGACATAAAACTATCTATCACAGAGCATAAACATAAAAATTTAGGAGACAGTTTGATGTTACATCAACTTAACTTTAAAAAAAAGTACTAAGTTCACCCCTAGGGCTTATGATTTCCTCAGTCACTTTTTTTCTTTTGTAAATCAAGTTTTTACAGTTCCAGGCATGGGTTCCCGTGTAAGCACAAGCTAAGAGTGACTGATTATTTCTATAATAGTTGTGTCAGCATTATACAAGTGGGCACATCATGGCCTGTATGTGTTATTAAAGTTTATAGAGTTCATAGTTTGCTAAGGCAATTGGTGCCTTTTCTCTTCTAGCAGTGTGCATAGAAACTTTCTAGCAGCTAGGACATTTCCAGTTAAATTTCAGCTTGACATCTCTACATATTGCAACCTAGGTGTGTGATATCTTCAGCAATAGGTTCAGTCTTATCACCTGGTTTTTGTGGGAAACAAAGAGAAATGACAAGAACTTATGCTGTTTTGGGGTCTTCTGCAACTTCCTTGACCAACAATTCATATGGAGTTATTTCATGTCTGGTACTGGGGTGGCTTTTAACTTTTATATTTTTTTGTGAACCTAGCCTTTAAGTGCTGAGCCATCTCTACAGCCAGCCTTTAACTTTAGTCCTCCTGCCTTCACCTCCCAAATGTTAGGATTGCAGACATGAACCATCATGTTTGCTTTCTGTCATACAGGGAATCATATCCAAAGGTATGTGCTTACCAAGAACACACTCTCCCAACTGAGTCACATCTCTAGCTGGGGGACTATATTTTTAATGTTCACTTTATACTACCTCCTGCTCAATTTTCACCTATTTTACTGACTGAATTATGTCAACAATTTGAAAAATCAGAATTTTGTACCTGCTCAGTGTCATGCAGAATCTTTGGTAATGGTGCTTTATTTTCTTTTTGTCTTTTTTTTTTGTTTTTGTGACATGTTAGGGGTCAGACCCAAGGTTTGGAATACTAGTCAAACACTTTCTACTCTCAGCCTCAGTAGTGGTATTTTAAATTCAACTGTAGTGCAAATTTTACCATCAGTGATCTTTCAGTGTACTATGAACAACAGTGATCTAATGTATAATTACTTAAAAATAAATAAGCAAACATTCATCACCACCCAAATATATTGGCTTTCTACCTTGGGTAGAAAGATCAAGCTCTATCACCAATTTATTAAAGTATGTAGACCAGGTTAGTGAATAGTTTCATAACTGGTCCAATGGCAATCAGAATATCTGAAATGTATATCCTGAACATCAGGCTAATTGATTTACTTGTCTAAACCATACCAGGGCATGTAAAATTCCACTGATTATCTTAATGGTGGCATCTCCAAAGCCAATTACTTTATTTATTTAGAGACAGAGTCTTATGTAGCTCACACTGGTCTGCAACTGACTATGTAGCAATGAATAACATTGAAGTTCTGATCCTCTTCCTCTGCATTCGGAGTGTTGGGAATAAAAGTGTGGAGTAGAAGTATACAATACTGCACTTGGTGTATATAGTGCTGGGCTGTGTGTGTAAACAGAAGTTTCTGTCCTGCCCGGTCCCATGGCCACTCAATCTCAAATAAACACACCGAGGCTTATATTAATTATCAACTATTAGGCCTATTGTTCAGGCTTATTATTAACAACAAGCTCTTACAACTTAAACTAACCCATAATTCTTGACTATGTTTAGCCACATGACTTGGTACCTTTTCGCAGTGAGGCATTCTCATCTTTCTTCCTCAGTGTCTGGCTGGTGACTTTGTTCCTTTCCTCTTCCCAGAATTCTCCTAGTCTGATCACCCTGCCTATACTTCCTGGCATCAGTGTTTCATTAAATCAATATGAATGACAAATTTTTACAGTGTGCAAGGGCATTATCCCACAGCATGTGTGCATATAGAATAAACACTTTACCACTGGAGCTACATTCCCAGCTTTAAAGCTTTAGTTGTGAAAGGAATATCCCCTGGTTCACTGAGTGTTTTGAAAAAAAATTGACTTTGGATTAATAGTTCTTTGCATTCAGTTTGTCTTCAAAACAGCAAAACCTTTAATTCTGTTAATTCTCACTTTCTAACCAGGCTTTACATAAACTCTAGCATTAATTCAACTCTACGTCTGTTCAGGAGTTAGAGGTTTGTGTCTAGTAGAGGAAAAAATACTGAAACCTTTTTGTTTTTTTTGGAGCTTGTCTCCTAGTTAAGTATAAGATGAAAATATATTTCATGATAGTCTTCTGTTTAAGAGCTTAAAGTGAACTCTGTCTATATAGAACCTAGTCAAAGTTCAAATGGATTCAGATCATAAAGAAAAGCCTTGGTGTGTTTTGGCGGGTGCAGAGTGTACGGGGGAATTCTTCCAAGTCCAGTCAGTGTACTCTGCAAGGGACTATCCAATTCCAAGGGTAAAATGTAGGAGCTGCATGTGCTTGGGAAACACAGTAGCATCTCCTGCAGCCTCATCACCCTCCAGCCTCACAAACCTTGGGCCCCTGCCAAACGTACACTGTTTGGGGAATAAATGATCTGATCTGTTAACAGTCTGAACCATGTAACTGAACCTGTTGAAAGAACAACAAAAAAAGCAGGAATGAACATATCCTTCTTACATCACTTTCAGGAAGATTGCCCGCTACTGAAAGATTTCTGTGTACAAGTGTGTTCTTTAGATGCACACATGCACATAATCAAAGACACAAGCCTTTGCTCTCCAATACTGGCACCACTGATCTGCGCCTCTCATGTGTTTGACGGGCTGGCTTCTGTAATTGGCACCAGACGCTGATGGCTATAAGTACTTTGCATTTGTCAGTGTTTGCTTTGCCCTTCAACCCAGACTGCTTGCTGGCACTGCCTGACTTCCGATCACATGAACAGCAAATGTACAGATGAATATTCCATGAAATGGTTTGGGGAACTGAAGCAGATGTGCCTGTGAGCATGAGTGAGAGAACATGCAGCAGAGAGCAAGGCTGCCGGTAGGTGGGCCCACACAAGCTGGACCAAAACTTAATTATCCCTGTGAGACGAGATAGACTCCAGAAGCTTCCCGCATTTTCTAGGTGCAGTGCTATGCCCCTCCTCGTCTCTCATCACCCCTACTGAAAGATTAACTTCTCTCACTTTCCATCTTCAACCCTCACTCCTACCCAACATTTATGTCATCGCTCTCTGTGTCTCAGTTGCCTTCTCTCTCTTGCACTCTCCCCGCTCCTGTTTCGCATATACACTGTGCCTTATACTAATCTCTTGAGTCTCCGAACACCTAATACATTGCCCCCAAATCTATCAGCTTTGAAACTATTCCAAATTCCATAAATATTACCTCTCAGAAAATTGTGAGAAATCAGTCCTTGCACACAACTCTGTAACCAGCTATGTGCACTTAACTGAGGACTGGGACCCCATAAGTGTTCTGAATCCTCTCCAAGGTGTCTCAGCTTCCTGGCATCTGCTTTTACCATCGTTTGTCACCTACGGAGTTGTTTTGCTTTTGAAAAGGTTGAAAGGTGAATAGGTCTGCCCTAGTCTTCTGAACATATCCTGTGTTGTTCACCAGCTCAAATCAGTTTTTTATTCAATATTAAACAGACAGAAAGGTTATAATATGGGGAGTAAATCAAATGTCTCTGCACTATGATGCTGCTGCCAAGAAATACTTGAAGTTCACATTTGTTGTTGTTGTTGTTTTTTTTTCTTTTCATACAGACACACACACTAGTGTGTTGACATTTGAACCTATGGCCTCATGAAAGTTAGGGCTTTCCTTCTTTTTTCACTCTTCCTTTCTCTTTCTTTGTGACACCAACATCTTTTATAGCTCTTAGAGCTCAGACCAAGACAAATGTGAAGTACTGAAAGGATTGATTACAGGCTCAGTCATCTCCTATGGGTTGTGGCTCAGCAAAGACTCAGGCATACAGTAATTAAGAACAACATTATTGCTGCCTGCTAGACATTAGTTCTTGTTTTAGGAGTTTTCCAAACATCATTTCATTTAAATTATTACAGCCATTCTAAGAAGCAGGAAGTGAAATTATCCCCTCTGCATAGATGAAGAAACTGAAGCATGGAAAGGCAAAGTGACTTGCCCAAGCGACAATTGATTTGTGGGAACTGACAGTAGGAATATTCAATCCTAAGGCAGTTTGACTTTAGAGTTAAAAAAAAAAAAACCTACCAACTTTGCTAAATAATGATCCAAGTCTTATTTACTTAGTGCACCCCTGTAGCATAATTGCAAATTCTTTCTTTGGCCAGTTCTTGTGCTACTGTACATCTTCAAGGCTCCCCCTTTCCTCCTTCCTTCCTTCCTTCCTTCCTTCCTTCCTTCCTTCCTTCCTTCCTTCCTCCTCCTTCTTCTTCACTTTCAATAACAGGAATCAAAATGAGGGCCTTCTTCAGTCTAAGCAAGCCATGTCAAGGCTCCCTTGGATGTTCATTTATATTGACTGATACATGGAAAAGAGAGGGAGTTGGGAAACAGCGATGATTTACCAAAGAATGTCCACTCTCTGTGACCCTCACAACTCATGGTCTTCTCATTCAAAATATTTAAATAAAAGATTTACTGTATTTATATGCATCATTGTTTAGTATATATATATATATATATATATATTCATCTACCCCATAACCTCATGTGCGTGTGATAACTTCAGGGGTCAGAAGAAGGCATTGGATCCCTTGGAACTGGAGTTATAGATGGTTGTCAGTGACTATGTGTATTCTGGAAACTGAACCCAAATCTCTGCTGTAGCAACAAGTGTTCTTAACTGCAGATCCATCTCTTCCAGCCCCAAAAGATAAAACTTCTCTGGTTGAGTATTATCTGAAGGATGAACACTACCACCTGAGCTACCCACAAAGCTACATCTCCAGCTTACTCATCATCCTCTTGACAATAATACTGTCACTTTTCTTCTTTTCTTATATGGGCTAAAAAAATCCCAGATTTCTCTAGGGATTTAAGTGAGATCTCTGAAGAGTTCCACATTATGAATTTGTCTCCATTTCCACTTCAAAGAAGAGCCTAAAGACTACCTTCTTTAGAAGCGCCCGGATCCCAGACCATTGGACCAGATGTCTTGCATTTGAGTCCACATGCTCTCATTTGTAAAATGTTCTTCCATTGATTGTCATGCACATGGACATCTGGCAATGAGCACTGCCTGGTTTGGCCTACAGAAGGAGGAACTAACTGCCTAGTGTACCTGCTCCATTGCAAACCCCCCATGGAACTTTGGATGAGTCAGTTAAGATCTCTGTACTTTAGTGTTTTCATCTGTAAAAAGGAGCAAATGTCTTCCCTCCATCCTCTCAAGCCTGCTTCCAAAGGTCCCTTAGAGTTTTATAGACACAGACAGTATTTCCATTGTTACCGGTGGAGGCAGAAGAAAATATTGGGAAAGAAATACTGTTGCTAAAGACTGAAGGAAAAGTTCTCTTCCTTTCTTTTTTTCCTGGACTCCATACCGTGGGTTATATTGTGGAATTGCCAAGTTATTTCTAGTTTCTACCCACCTCTGTGAGCTCCCTGTTCACTGATAAAAATGAAGAAGGTCTCTGTTTTCTGCAGTGTTACTTGAGGGAAGAGCTGCATAGGCAACCCCATTTCTGATCACTGCTCAATGTGGTACTGACAGACATTGGATCTTTCCCTTTCTTTATCTAGAGCAAATGTAATTAGATGGTAGTCATACACATACTAGCATTGAGAAGCAAACAGCTAGTATTTCTGGTGCTCATTCATGGTTAAACACGGGAATCGGACATGCTACAGACAATCATGTGAGAAAACACAGAGATTCATTTTTGATAGATTTTTTTTTTACACCCAGTAGTATACATTGAACTCAGTGCCTTACACAAGGCAGGCAATTGTCTTACCCCTGAAGGGCACCCACAGCCTCTGATTAACTTGTAAATAATAAGCATGCATTCCTCACAGTTCTGTAGACTCTGAACAGTTGAAGACTGAAGCATTAGGAGGTTCCATTTCCGGTGACAGCTGCTCTCGGCTTCTTAGCTAGAGCCTTGCTGCTGTAATCTCACAGGTGGAAGGAGTCCACAAGCCACTTCAGACCTCTTTGTAAAGGTCACAGATCCCACTCATGAGTCAGGGGGATCCAATCTCCCTCAACACCCCTTCTCTTAGTGGCACCACATTAAGGATTAGATTGCAGCATGAAATTGAGGGAGGACGTTGATATTGAAACCACAGCAGCTGAGCCCAAACATTTGTTTCTGATATAAACCAAGTTGCATTGCCTAGGTCTGTCCCATAATTCTCGACTTTTCAATGTGTGTGTGTGTGTGTGTGTGTGTGTGTGTGTGTGTGTGTGTGTGTGAATTTAAAGTTTAGTTTATGTGTACAAGTGTTTTGCCTGCATGCATGTCTGGTCACCATGTATATGCCTAGTGCCCTTGGAAGCTGGGTGAGGTGTCAGATCTTCTGGAACTGGATTTGTAGACGGTTGTTGGCCTGTATGTCGGTGCTGTGAATTAAAAGCTGATCTTCTGGAAGGGAATAGTATTCAAAACCACTGAGCCATCTCTCCACCCTTCTCTAAAGTTTGGTCAAAGTATTTCTATAAAGTATATCAACAAATTTGTGATTCAAATCAAGTCAAGAGTTGCGTCCACACATCTGGCTTTCAGTTTCTGAATGTATAGGTAATGCCTGCCTCTTGGGAAAAAAAGTGTGTGGGGGGGGGAGGCGCTGCCCATTCTTGTCCATTCCTGAGTGTTCTGTCTCAATGACTTTCTACTCCACCATTTTGGCTTTCTTACTAGAGGACTCATTTCAACTTGAGCAGACATAATAATTGAAGTGACCCAAAATTCACTCAGGTACTCCACCCAAGAAAAGGAAATACTGTGTGAGCCGTCGGAAAGCGAAGGGCAAAAGGAGAGCAGACGAATGAAGCTATGGGCAGCAGTTCAGTCAGGCCACCCTCCTGAAAGCCAGCCAGTGGTAGTGAGGCCACAGCTTCTCGTTTCACAGTTGCTCTGAAGTCTCTATCCATGCAACTTAGTCTCCATCTCGTTAGAGGCCTAGATGAGTCAGCTGCTTCCCGGCTGCCAGCAGAGATTTGGCCAACTGTTTGAAAAACACTGTCTGCCCCAGACCACACTTGTTTTTATTCTCTGCCTGTTGTCAGGGGCCTCTTCTGAAACTGAACACCTCAGGAAATCAGACCCAAATGCCAAGGAGTTTCTTCTTTCTGATTCTTCTGCTCGCCTTTCAAAGGCAATTAAAGCAAAACAGAAATTGTTTGCGGCAAATGGCCTTTCTAGTGATGTTGAAAGCAGACAGGAAATGATCTCTCATTAGATCCCCTTCGGATCAAATGAGAAACTGTGGTGTGCTAGCAGGCTCCGCAGACATTAAAAGCGAAGCTGAGGCATGCCATAGCTGAACTCCCCGTAGATCAGCTTGTTCAAAGATGCAGGTTAAAGGCAAAGGCAGACAAACCTCTGGGGAAGAGATGGAGCAAGAGCCACAGCTGTAGGCTAGCTGGACTCTGGAACTCCACCACTGGCCCCTGAAAGCTCTCTGGGAGCTGCAGGACCAACTTTTTAAAAGAGAAAACTGACCCTGGATGTGGGCTTCCTCCTGCAGCAATGAACATGGGATCTCTGTTGGATCCCAGCAATTAAGAGGCTGCTCTTTGGAGTCATAATGCCTGAGTTTGATTTCTGTAAAGTTAGGTGGCTCAGTGACTTCTCTGTGTCCTACTTTTCTTGTTGTAATACAGGGTCATGCACAAGCTTTCTCTATGAGGTCGTGAGGTTGAGATGACGAATGAGTTGTTATGGAAGACTGGTTCAGATGGTGTCTATGTCTATGATAAACCTTTAAGAATATTATTAATTGCTGGGCCAGGAATGGCTCAGTGGGTAAAGATGCTTGCCACTGCCTGATAACCTCAATTTCATCTCTGGAACTCGGTAGAAGGAGAGAGCCAACTCTGGGAAATTATCTTCTGGCTTCCACATGCTCCCATGGTATGTGCATGCACATGCGAGCGCACACACACACAAGAAAAATGAATGTAATAAAAAATTAAAAATAAAAATAGAGAGATGGCTCCACAGGTAAGAGCACTGCCTGCTCATCGGGAAGACCTGGATCCAATTCCCAGTACTCACATTGCAGCTAACAACTGTCTGTAATTCCAAGATCTGACATCCTTACACAGATATACCTACAGGCCAACACCAATGCACATAAAATAAAAATTAAAAATAATAACATCAACTACTATTACTGTTTTTCTCTCAAAGACATTATAACCAACATCACTCATATGCCTGATGGCAAAGTGATTGGGAGTCTACCACTTACTAACTGTAAACCACATTTCCCCGACTTGTGAAAAAGAAAAGAAATAATTTTACACACTGTGGAAGGTTGTTTTAAAGATTAATCACCTATATGGTAGCCAGTGCCTATAAGTGTAATCTGGTACTCAAGGGGTGGGGGCTGAAGCAGGAAAAGTGCACATTTAAGGCCAGCCTGGAAGCTTAGTAAGACTCTGTCTTGAGATAAAATGTTAAGAAGGGCTTGACAATATAGCTGAGTAATAGAACACATGCTTAGCATGTGCAAAGGGCTTAACTTCAATTCCCATTGCCTCAAGAATGTGGGAAACTGTGTAAAACGATCAGTGCAGTGGCTAATTCATAGAAAGTGTTAAATATATGTTAACTAATAATATAGCATACTTAGGACACCAGTGACTCCAGAAACCCCATGGTTGCTTGTTTCTTTGGTGTGTTGTTGTTGATGATGATGTTGTTGTTGTTGTTGCTGCTGCTGCTGGTAATGACTCTATTTTAATGGCATATCATATTTTAAATTTATCTTGCTTTGAGGTCTACTACCAAAAGTACAGTCTGAAAAGCCAAGATCTTTACATCAAAGCAACTCTGAAGCATTGAAAGTGTCTTCATTATCACTGTATTAAGATAAAAAGCTATTTTACTGGGGGCTGGAGAGATGGCTCAGTGGTTAAGAGCATTGCCTGCTCTTCCAAAGGTCCTGAGTTCAATTCCCAGCAACCACATGGTGGCTCACAACCATCTGTAAAGAGGTCTGGCGCCCTCTTCTTGCCTTCAGGCATACACACAGACAGAATATTGTATACATAATAAATAAATAAATATTTTTTAAAAAAACTATTTTACTGAAAAAGTCAAGAAATAGAAAATCGAGTTCCCCTCTGCTTAACTCCTAGATGCTTAAATGATCTCAGCAGTTATCTGGGTCAGTCAGCTGGGAAGTTAACACACTGGAAGCAAAACCATAATAAAGTGGCAATTAGCAGAGGCCTTCTTTTCAATGAAAATATTTGGTTAGTTGTAATGCTTTTGGTCCACTTAATATTTCCCTACTTTAATTTTAATTTAATTTATCCATTCTTAGTGTGAGGGCTTTCAGGGTATTTCTCATTGTGTAACTCAGGCTTGTCTTTTTTTCATATTTAATTTATTCTTTATTTATTTACATACATTTAAATAAATATATTTAATTTATTCTTTGAGACCTTCATGTACACAATGCATTTTGATCATCTCTACATTATGTCTTTCCTGTAACTCCTTCCAGACTCCCCCACCATGTTCCCTTTCAAACTTCATGTCTTTTTGTGGGCTTCTCTGCTTTCTTTTTTAAACATTTGATCATTATTTTTATTATTTCATCATCATCATCATTGCCCTCCTGTCTGTCCAGTTAGTGCTGCCTATATGAACAAGGGTATAAGACCATTCACTAGAGTGGGAGCAGCTTAAGAGGGACCACACCCCTGAAGCAAAGTGACCCCCCCCCCCCGCAGCAGACAGCAAGTGCTATGCTAGTGCTTTGCACTAGTTTCTTTGGGGAAGCCATAAGAAAGCAATGTGTCACATGTGACCGTGGGGCACACATCTGAATGGGCCCCACAAGTTACCCCAAAGAGCCAGGCACCCAGTTAGCTATGTTTCACAGACCTTGCTAATCCTTCCCGAAGGCTTGTCTTGAACTTGCAATCCTCCCACCTTTGCCTCTTGAGGTGCTAGAATTACAAGCTCATAACACTACTCCCAACCCCTATTTACCCTTTATCTCTAAGGTAATGAAGTTTTGGGTGAAAAGAATAGCAAGAAAAAGAGTGCCCAGGTGCTCTTTTATGACAGGGTGCTCTGGCATGCCTGTAATAGTCGCAGAAGGCTGAGAAAGGAAAATTGCTTGACCCATGAATCTTCAAAAATGGCCCAGATATTATATGGAGACTTTATAAGAAACCCAAACCAAACCAAACATGCTTACCCTTCCCCCCCTCCCACCCATATCAAATGTGGGCTTGTCTTTCCAGATAAGATACTCTGAACCTGTGGAAAAGAGAAGTCAGTCCAGGACACACGTATAATCCTACAAGATGTAGATTCAGGAAGATTGGGAGCTGCAGCTAGTCATGGCTATGTAACAAATTTTTGGCCAGCCTGTGCTACCAAGTCAATCCCTGTCTCAAGTTGTAGAAGGAAGAAGAAGAGGAGGAGAAAAGGAAGAAGAAATGGAGTAAGAGCCACAACAAACAGTTGCACTGCATCTGTACTTCACCCACACTCCAGCCTGGTCGTTCCCTGGGAAACATCATGATATAGAAATAGGCATCATTCCTACCTTTCCTTGCATGTATTCTGCAACATGCAAAAGACTCCACCCTATCCCATCTTCTCTAAGTGACACAAGATATTAAGTTTGAGGAGGGGGACACTGCTCAACCTCCATCCTGGAGCCTCAGAGAAAGCTAGACCCTAGTCTACAGATTCTCAGAAGTGATTATGTTGTTGGAGAACTTGTCTCTATCATATATCAACCTTGCTGTCTTAGTTACATTTCTATCACCGTGAAGAGACACTGCGACCAAGGCAACTTATAAAAGACAGCAATTAATTTGGAGGCTCACAGTTGCAGAGGGTAGGTAAATCCATGGCCATTGTGACCGTGAGCATGGCAGCGGCAGGCAAGGACAGCTCTATGAATGTAGCTGAAGGCTTACATGTTGAGACAACAACCACGAGGTGGGAGGAAAGAGAGTTAACTGGAAAATGGCAAGGAGTTTTCAAAACCTCAAATCCCACCCCTAGTGGATGCATATTCTCTGACAAGGCCACACCTCCTAATCCTTCCCAAACTGTCCACAAAATTTAGTCTAAGCATTCAACTATATGAGCCTACTGTGATCATTCTATTTTGAACAGCCACACTTACCTTTTCCTCAAATTTCTAGTTTTATATATTATTTGTCAAGGAACCCCATTTCTTGTGGCAGTGGAACTGCGAAGTCCATACTAATGCTCTCTTTTTTGTTACTGAGTTTGAAAATGGTCTTGAAGTGGCTTCATGCTAGATACAGCTCAGCCATAGAAGGTTGCCTAGTACAAGCCCCGTTTAACCTACTTGTTCTCACTTCTTTCCTATTACCATCTTTGCTAGTTCTGAAAACATAGGTAAAGTTAAATCCCTTTAGTAGCCTTGCCTTACTTCCTGCAGGCAGTCATTAGCTAATTGTTCTTTTATTTATTTTTTAAAGGAAAAACATGAATATGTGCAAGGGTCATTTTTCTATTAGTACTTAGAATGACAAAACACTATTAAATGAATTCTAAGCTTTTTGGTTTGTGGTGAAGGAAGTTAGATTTGGAGAATTTTAATAGTTAAAAAGCACCCATCAATACTTTCATAGTCATTGTACACAACAGCCTGTGGGCTGCATTTCTTAATTCCTATTTATTGTACACAGTCTACTCTGGAAGAGTATGTCTGTGACTCAACTTTAAAACCTACTCTGGGGTTCCAAGTAAATCTTGTTGAACTTCAGTGGCAATGGTATTTGCAGGCTATGTTGAGAGTGTCTGTGTGTATCTGCACAGAGGCTTATTAAGGATACATGGGGTAGGGAGACAAGAAGATTGACTCTCAAAGATAAAGTATCTTCCAGCTCTGTGGATCCAAAATCCTGAAAGCCAACTTACTTAAGGATAGGTCAAGCCCCAGAATAGCTCTCAATGATTCAAATCTGTACTGCACCAAAATCTTGTATTGCACTCCACTGTCTATTGTTCTCTGTCCAGACCATCTCCTTGGTTAGGATGTCCATTCACAGAAACACATCACTAGTTACATCCTCTATGGTGGTACATATATTTGACTGATAGGAAATCAGGGTTAATTGGCTCAGGTAGCTGTAAGAGGTCTTTTTAGCTGTTCTACCACATGACCTATTCTGTCCAGACCTGTACCCAGTAACCTGAAGTCAGTGCATCCTCTCCTTGGGAAGTGCTGGAGGACACTTAATAGAAACAACTTATAACAACTGGATTATCTGCTTTCCTTGCCAGCAATGTTAATTTAGTCAACACATCCACAGCACTCACAACTAAATTCAGATTTTTCTCACAATAATTCACCAAATTTTCTAACTCAGAAAAAAATACGGTAAAGCAGGGGTTACTGGGGTTGGAGGCCAGGACCCTCCATTATGCTAAGCTCTTGAAATACCACTGATCTGCACAGCCTAGCTCATAATTCTCTTTTAAAACTTAGATGCCCTTGCTACTCATGTACCCTAATCAGGATGAGGGCTGACCTCCTTTGGGAAGTCCTTCCAGCTGTCACTAATCCTCCCATAATGCCTGAAAATTCATGTTTCCAACAAGCAAAGAATTCCCTATTTAACTGAATTCCTGTGGCATCATGAGGACTAAGCAAAATGAGAGCAATAGTTAAGACTTGTGAAAGATCAACAGCTTTGTAGGAGGGAGTTCAGAATGTCTAGCCCACCAAGTGGTAAGCCATGCAACAGGACTGCTGTCTGGTCACTCAGTTGACTACTAATTCTGCTCTAAGCCATTTCTATTCCATGCACTTATCACCCACTGATTTTCTTTTCATTATCCCTGCCTTCCTCAAGTACCTTTAAGCAGTATTGCTCTACTAATGTTATAGCATTGATACTGTTCCAATCATTCATTGGTGACTACCGGGTGGAAAGCATTTTTCTTACTGTCCCCAACTCTGTGGATAGCTGTCCAAATCAGTCTCCATACTACTTCTTTTCCCATCATAGTGCTTCTCCAAAAATCATTCACGCGAATTAATCTGTGCCCTACTGCAACTTCTCAAGACAGGGAACTCACTCTCTCAGAATTTGTCAGAATAGATATTATGACTGTCTTGATATTTTCACAACAATATGAATTTCAAATCATTGGGTACAAGATACATAGACATATCAAGGATTTAAAACAGCATTATTGAGGCCTGGGGTAGGTGGTTGGCTCAATCAGTGACTTGCTTGTTGTGCAGGCCTGAAACCTGAGTTTAGATCCCCATTACCCGTGGGAAAAAAAAAAAGCTGCGTGTAGTAGAATGGACCTGCAACTGGGGAGGTAGAAATGAGTGGATCCCTTGCTGGCCAGCCAGGCTCACAACATTAATGATCTCCAGGTTCAGTCTGAAACTCTGCCTCCAAAACTAAGGTAAAGAACAACTGAGGAAGACTTCCTACAGTGACCAATGGCCTCCACATACACACACATACATACGCATACTCCAACATTATTGAACAAGAAACTCCAATAATTGTGAGAAATTGGAAAGAAAAACATAATTTATGTAATTACATCTGTTTAAGGAGTGTTATGCAATGGAAAGAGAACTAAATGAGCAAGAAGTATAATAATCATAAATATAATCAATTAAATGTATAGATAATTGTTAGATATATATGGTTTTATTCACTTATTTTACACAAGAAACCTAATATTTGGCTCTTTAGGGATCATGTCCAGTATGGTCAATAAACTTGTTTTCAGTCAGCTTCATGGTTTGGTCCATGCTCACAATTCTGGTGTGAGGGCTTATGCCTAGTCTTATTGCATCGTGTTACACAGTGTTTGGTTTGGTGTCCCTGGGAGGCCTGCTCTTCTCTGAAGGGAAACAGAAGAGAAGTGGTCCTTGGGGAGAGCGGATGTGAGGGAAGCTCGGAGGAGAGGCGGGAGAGAAAACTGCAGTAGGGATGTAATATATAAGAGAAAAATAAATACAAACAAAAGGAAAAAACTTAATTTCAACTCACATCAAGGATACACAATAGGTGTTATGCCTTCAACATCCTTGTTTTTGTCTACATTCCCAAGAGAAGCTCAGGCTGGCTCTCTGTGTATTGCTTAGGCTAGACTTGAGCTCACTATGGAGCTCAGGCTGCCTTTGAATTTACGATCCTCCTCTAGCCTTCCAGTCTCCAAGGTAACAGACATGGGCTTACAACTTTGTGGGAGCTCATGTCCTTTCACATATGGGGCTCAGGGATGACACTCAGCTCTGAAGACTTGGGAGTTACAGACTGAGACATATCTCTGCCCCAAGTTCCCTGCTCTTCCTCTCTCATTCTTCAAAAGCTAGGAACTTTGGGAGTATCAAAGGAGATAATAGTGTCAAATATTTTTCCCTGTTCCAATTTGTTTCATTTTTCCTGGTGCTGGGTAATAAATACAGGGCCTTGCAAGGACTAATCAGACACTGGAAACTACATACCCCCGACTCCCCTAAATGAATTATGTTATAGATATAGAATATTGCCACAGAAATAGGTCGTTGATAGTTCAATGACTAGAAAACATAGTTCATATTTAAAATTGCATTCCAATGGAATTTTTACCTGAAAGGTGAATACAGACGTAAAAATAAAATTTAGCTCCTTTTGTTGACGCAAGGTGGGTGTATCTATTTTTCTACAGATTCTGTTTTTTACTCTCATAGCATCTTTGTAATATCCTGTTCAAAACTCAGCTTCCCATAGAAACATGGCTTGAAAATCATTTATGTTATGTACTCTACGTCCTCACAGACAGATGGGCCTGAGTTCCCGAAAATGATATCAATTTGCTTTGTGCCATCCTCCTTACACAGAAAGAACTGGGATTAGAAAACACACAACTTATACACAGTACAATAATCTACCATTTCTATATAGCAGTAATTACTGTTGAGAAGTACTATGTTGAATAAAGTGCCTGGATACTTTGGATTCATGTACAGTGATGTGAGAGGTACAAGTCTAGACTGTCTGACTTCTGAAATTATGTCTTTCGTGCCACAGTGTCTTTTACACAGTAGATGTTAAATGCATGTCAATTCTTTTCTAGTCTTACTGGAAATGAGGAATATTTTAATTCAGGGAAGTAAAAGAACCAAAAAGAGGAAACTAAACACTTGGCTATTGAATCAGAACAGATGCAGAGACAAACATGGAGTTATTATTCCTACTCGTAATTACCTCCCCAATTTTCCACTCTTCTTAGCATCCCCTCCCCCCGAAAATCATCCACTTGGATCTTCAAGTCAATGTACTAGAGAGTTGGCTCCCTTCCCACCCCAGGACTCCATCCAAACCTACACCCACACAAGCCATGTGTCTACTCCCTCCTGTATCTCATTAATGGTGATGTTTATGATCCAAACAGAATGGGAAAACAATCTTTAGGAAGAAGACTGTATGCCTGGATCCACTTGGCTGGGGCACAGTTTGCCTGTCTGTGGAAATTCACTCTGATGAAAGAGGGAATGCTGCCTCCTATCTTCTCATGATACAGCCTGTAACAAAGCTGCATTTGAGCTGGACTTTTTCCTCTCCAAAGGACTTTTGCAGATGCTTTCACTTGTGATCCTTAGAAGAACCTTCTAAAGGTGGCAGAGCAGGTTCCCTTAGTATCCAATGCATTCTACTATATGCCAGGTTGTGTGCTCTACTCTGGATGAAGCATCTAAATAAGGTGAATGCTTCATCCTCCCATCTCAGTCCAAATGTCTCTCCCCACACACAAAGAATGTAGCCTCACCCCTTCCTGATTCTCTTTTTGAGTATATGTTCTGTGTCTATGTGTGAACGAGTGTAGAGTTCAGAAATTGCATTAGTTATCTCCCTCAATAACTCGCCACCTTATTATTTTGAGATGAAATCTCTCACTGAATCTTGAGCTCTCCCATTTTGCTTGACTGGCTAGTCAACTAGTGCCCAGAACCTTGTGTTCTCCACTCCCAGGCCTAGGATTACAGGTGTACCCATTACCACCAACCATAAGTTTCCTACATCGGTTCTGGGAGTTGAAAACAGGTCCTCATGCTTGCACAGCTCCCCGATTGTATTCTTCATAGAACTTTATCACAGTCCAATCCAGTTGCAGATTTATTTATTTGTCATCTGGATCTTCTGTTTTCACTGTAAGCTTCAGGAGATTGAAGATGTTACAGTCTGGTAAAGGGAAACAGACAGGCACACCCAGAAACATAATAAACTAGTCCGGATGACTTGGCAGGAGTTTGTTTAGAGCAGGGGCCTAACAACAGAAGGAAAAAAAATTCTCTTGCTATGTGTCAGAACCAGCCTCCCTGTGGGGGTTAACATGAGCTGATTCATGAAGCTCATATGAAGGCCATGCTCCCGAGGAGAAAAAGCACCAGACAGTAGCATGGAGGAATGAAATAACAGATTGTGTTCTGGACTGTAAGTATTCTGGTCATTTCTTGAATGTCTAAGATTAGAGTATGTGGATTAGTGAGAGAAGAATTTGAAGAAAACAACTAGTCTGGGCATGGAGTGTGGTTCAGACCTGTAATTTCAATATTTTGGAAACTGAGGCAGGAGGAGCACTGAGAGTTTGAAGCCAGCCAGAGCAAAACAGTGAGTTCCAGGCTAGCCTGGATTATAGCATGAGACCTTATCTTCAAAAGAACAAAAGCAAAACTACAAAAGAGGAATGGGATTCTCAGGAGGACTTTGAGTGTTGTGCTATTCAATGTACACCTCACTCTTTTCACAATGATAGGTCACTATGATGGACAATTTTCATTGCAATTACAATAGTCATCAACTACTATTAGCTCATCAAATACTTTTAGCTGAGTATTTTTCATGTTGTTTTCAAATATTTTATTATAGAAGCATCCATATATGAAAAAGTAAGATGAATACTATCATGAGCTTAGGTATAGTCATTATTCAGCTTTGACAACTATCAATGCATACCAGTTATTTTCATGTTTTGTCTCTACTGTTACTAATTTTGTTGTTAATGACCTTGGGCATCTGGCTTAGGGCCTAATCCATGCTACAATGCTGAGCTTCACCACCATCCCTGATGTGGAATGTCTTTCTGTATATGTGTTGCTTTTATTGGTTTATGAATAAAATAGTTTCAGTCAATGGCTTAGCAGAGTAAAGCCATGTGGGAAATCCAAACAGAGATACATAGAGAGAATAGGCAGAGTCAAGGAGATGCCGTGTAGCTACCAAAGGAGACAGAAGCCGGAATCTTACCTGTAGGAAACAGCCTCATAGAGATACACAGATAAATAGGAATGGGATAATTTAAGATGTGAGAGCTAGTTAAAAATACGCCTGAGACATCGGCCAAACAGTGTTGTAATTAATATAGTTTCTGTGTGATTATTCAGGTCTGGGCGGCAGGGAACAAATGAGCAGTCTCAGTTTACACATTCCTATTTTCTGTTGATAGCTACAGTAATGTATAGACTGGGTAAGTTAAAAGAGAAAAGGTTCAGTTTGGCTCCTGGTTCTGGTCTAAGGCTGAAATTTTATAGCTGGTGACAGTCTTTCTTCTTTGCCCCTGTTAATATATTAATTATGCCATGCTAGAGATTGAAGTTAGGGCATTGCAAATGACAGGCAAGTGCTATGGCTTAAACTATATACCCAGGTTCATTTGTCCGTCCTTCCTTCCTTCCTTCCTTCCTTCCTTCCTTCCTTCCTTCCTTCCTTCCTTCCTTCCTTCCGTTCTTCCTTTTTTCTTTCCTTACTTTCTTTCTATAAAGAAAAAAATTGGCAGGGTGGTGGAGGTAGCACATGTCTTTAATCCCAGCACTCAGGAAGCAAGAAGATCTCTGTGAGTTTGAGGTCAGCCTGGTCTGTGGAGTAAATTCTAAGATAGTCGAGGGGGATACAGGGAGAAAGCCTGTCTTGAAAAAAAAAAAAACAAAACCAAAATAGAAAAAGAATTTGTTTCATTCTGAATTGGACTTGCTAAGTGGTCCAGGCATTCTTTGAACTTGTGATCCTCCTGCCTCAGCCTCCTGGGTCTGCATCACCAGCCTGGGAGATGATGGCCTTCTTGCTAGAAGACTTCCATGGTGGTATGATTAGAGCCAAAAAGCTCATATGTGACCTAACAAAACTGGATTTTATAGTAGATTAATCCAGGAATGAATTAATCCGTGCAAGCAGTAGAGTCCTAGGCAAAACTGAATTTTATAGTAGACTCATTAATCCAGGAATGAAGTTACGCAAGCAGAAGAGTCCTGAGTGCCGTTTAAATGGACTATCTTGTCTTACCTCCACTATCAAACAATAGGCATTAAATTTCAACATGTTTCTGATGGGACTGTATTCCACATCATCTGTGACTATTACATTGCACTAAGGAAAGCTATCCTCCCAAATTTAGTGAAATAAAACAAGGCTTTGACCATAGCCCACTATCCAGGGAGCTAAGAATTGAGTCACTTTGATCCTTACAGCAGCAGCTAAGGACCACTCGGCAGTGCTCTGCTGATAAGAGGTTGGCCTGGAGACCCAAAGAACTTCATCCTCCATGAGGTACCTTGATGGAAATGGAATATCTGAATGGAGGCATTTGGCATGGTAGTCTCTACATTGACTTTTTACAGTCATGACCTGTTCTGCCCTTGTTTTAGAAGAGACACAATGTCCATTTTGCTACATTGATTGTGAGTTATCTGCATTCTTAAACTTTTACCATCAAACATCTGTCTGCCTCTTCCATATTGTCCCCAGCCCCATGGATTGTTCACAACTGAATAAAGTGTGTTGCCTTTCCATCTGCAAAACTTCTTACATATGGACTCATTTAGTCATCACTCCACACTTACAAGACAGGCATTTTAATCAACATTTTAAAAATGAGGGAACAGAAACCGAGATCCATACCTATAATCTTAGTGTTTGGAAGGTTAAAGCAGGAGGATCAGGAATTCAAAGCCAACCTTGGCTACCTTCTGATTTCATGGCCAGCCTTGGCTACACAAGATGACATTTTATACTTTTTTTCTTTTTTCAAGTTACAAAGCTATTAAGTGTTTCAGTTCAGCACTTTGATGTTTAATTTATAACCTATGCCTTTTCCATATTGCAGTTTTATAATGGGAGCTCCTGGGAGATTATAAATAGTGAAGTATACAGTCATTGCCTACTGGAGAGAATTTCCTCACTGTAATATAGAAGGCATATTAGAAGGAGTCAGAATGGAGACAACCTACTCCAAGGATGTAATTAGTCTAGGTAAGTCCCTCTCAAATTTTAATGTGCAGATGAATCACCTAGAAATCTTGTTAAAATGCAGATTCTGATTCAGCAGGTCTGGAATGAAACTCAAGATTCTTTCTCTAACAAGCTGCTGCTTGGCTGAAAGCCACATTCTGCATAGCATGGGTGTTAAGGGAGGAGGGATGATGGAAAAGCAGAGTAAAAAGACAAGATGTCTAGGAATGGTTTGTCAAGATGTACCACTCCCATTTCCAATGGTTTTATAGGGAGAGCTACCTTTCAAATAACTGCATGCCTAGCTAACAACTGTGAGCATTCATTTTGACTGAATTGAGAAATACCTAGAGGTTAATAAAGCACAGCATCTGTTGGAGTGATTTCTGGGGAGGGGAAGAGCCACACTGAGTGTGAGCACCACATTCCCATGGTCCTGGTACTCAGATAAAAATAAAAGGGAGTCAGGGTAGGAGAAGGCTAAGGTTGGCAGGCAGTCTCTCTGCTTCCTGATCACCAGGAACTGGAGAATCTCCTGAACCACACAATCTCACCTCTTTGTCTGCTGCACATGGGGTACTGTGACTAGAGACTGAGCTCTCTAAAATCTTGATCTAAAACAAATCTTTCCCTCAAGCATGTAACAACAGAGATGCACACAAAAGTAACCAAGGACAACTAAACTAGGACTAGAACACATACCTGCTGACTTTTCAGCCAACTCATGGGCTACTAAAGGGAATCCTAAAGTGTAGTCGCAAAGTATGGATTTATTAGTTGACCCTACCAACAAACATTATGTACTACACGTTTCAACTTGCATTTATTGTATTTGAAATTTATTGTCTTTATCTATCTTTAAATTCTCTCTCTCTCTCTCTCTCTCTCTCTCTTTCTTTCTCTCTCTCTCTCTCTTTCTTTCTCTCTCTCTCTCCTTCCCTCCCTCCCTCCCATAAATCACCTGGAACCATTCCTCCATCAAGAAGTTGATCATATCGCTAAAAATCACGCTTTCTAATATAAAGTTAAGTAAAGCAGAATTTTCAGGCATTAACAGGAAAGTAGGCCCTACACCCTACATGGGCAGCACACTAGAGCTGACCCTGGTGCAAGTGAGCCAGCCCTATGTGCATGAGAACAGGAGAGCTGGGCCTGTCCCCCACACCCCTCCCCATACAGTAGTAATCAGGAGAGAGGGCCCTACACCTTGCTTGGGCAAAACAGTAGAGCTGGCTCTGGTGATGTGAGTATGGGGGATCTTGACCTGAGGATCTGAGAGTAGTAGAACTGGCCCCGCTCTTTGCTATAGGTTGCATTGGGTGAGCTGGCCAAGACAGTGCTGGAGAACTTGCTGGGGAAGTGACAATGAGGGAAAGCTAGCAGGAAGACCAACTCAGCTACTACCCAGGCCCAGACCCAGGCCCAATACCCTCCAAATCTATGAAATGTTGAAGCATGTGAAGGGGACGAATCTACAGATCCAAAACAACAGCATGACATAGGACAACAGCAGGATATCCTAGAGGAGCCCCACTGAGAGCCTGTTTTTGGTGGTATAGCAGAAACAAGAGACCTTGAGCCAGACCAATCACTCATGGCAAGGGAACACTTGTAAGCAAAGATGAACGGACTAAAGGGTAAACTGTGTGACTCACTGGGTCACACTACAGTTTCCATGACGAGATTCTTTCCTTTTTTGTTTTTGTTTAGTTTCTTTGTTTGATTTTGGTTTTTCTTTTAAATTTGGTTTTGACGTTTTGGGGTGAGGAGTTGTAAGGACAGAACAGTAGATTCGAGAAGACCGGGAGATAAGTGAGATTGGAATGCATGATGTGAAACCCACAAAGAATCAATAAAAGTGTCCATACCTTTAATCCCAGCACTGGGGAGGCAGAGGCCAGAGGATCTCTGAGTTCAAGGCCAGCCTGGTCTACAGAGTGAGTTCTAGCACCACCAAAGCTACACAGAGAAGCCCTATCTTGGAAAACAAAAACAAAAAATATGAGGATATCCAGGCCTGATAGAGAGTAATGGCCAGCCTGTGCTACAGGAAACCTCACAAATTTAAAAAAAAAAGATACATTCTTGATAAACTTTACCGTAGAGTTTTCAAATGTTGCTTGTTTTACTTGCGACATTTACTTAAATATTACATATAATTATGATTATATTTATAGTATTTTACTTGATAAGTACTTTATTGAATTATTGCTGAAATACTTTAATACAGCTCCAAACAATGTGCCATTGCTAGATATATATTCATAAGAAATTGTATTTTTCTTCTTATTATAAACACAAATGGCCGTGAAGCTCACACAGCCTCGGAGGCAGGAGAGGAGGCCTGGCTTTACTTAGTTCCCCCACTTGCTAGCTACATACTCATGGATATGTTGTTAAACTTCTTGGCTTCAGACTTCCTTCCAAAACAACAACAGGAAAACCAATGAGACTTTATTACTTTTCAACATTAAAATTCTCTGACTCTGCCTTTTTCTTCTAGGGATATATGAATTTTAAAAGAGAACAAATGTTTCATATCCCCTGGTTACCTGGGAAGGGAAAGTAGCTGGGGGCAGCATTAATTAGAGCTGTGGGGACAGAATATTCTTTAGGGGGTCTCAAATTATCCCCTTATTTTGAGCAGCTGCCAAACTATATTTACTGAAGGCTGTTCTTGAGGACAGCTGTCAAGTGTGGCTCTGAGAAAGGCTAGTTAATTCTACCATGCCTCTAGTTGCCCGTTAGCTTTCAAAAGAAAGTTTTTAAATGGCCCCAAATCATCTGTCTGAATTAAACTGGGAAACAGCCCCAAGGAGAAACTACTCTCCGGCTTCCTTCCAATGTCCATTTTTAAAGTATTCAAATGCATTTAACTGCAAAATGTTTGTTCATTTTTCTGTAAAAGCGGTTCATGCTAAGTTAGGGACAGGCTAGTTTGGGAAAGTTGTGTGCTGCCCTCTGCTGGCCTGCGTGGAGGAGAGCAGCTTTTCAGACAACAAACACCCCCCCCCCTCCATACAGCAAGGGCCTCAGAGGTACAAGCCAGAATCAACATAATTTTACCCACAAAAATTGCTTACTTTTTTACGACTTAAGTAAAATATGATTCTTTCAGAAATATGTAAAAAGTAAATATGGAAAAGTACAAATTTCCCATCACTTCTCAGTTCAACACCTTGGTGCAATTCTCTTTTTTTCCTCCTTCACCTCTTTCTTTTCTTCTTTCTTTTCTTTTTTGGTCCTGTGTTGCTTATTTTTTGTGTGTGTGTGTGTGTGTGTTAGATATTGCTAGATAGCTGAGACTGGCATTGAAGAATTTTTTTTTCTCCCTACCTCAGCTTTAGAATACCGGGATAACTGGGAGACATCACCACTCCCAGCCCTCAATCTTTATCTGTTTATTAATGTATTGGATTGAGACAGGTTGGCCTGTATCCAAGGTTGGCTTAGAACTTCCTTCTTAGCCTTGAAGTTCTGACTCTTCTGTTTCAACCTCGAAAGTGCTGGGATTTCAGATGTGTGACACCAGGCTTACTTCACCCAGGGTTTTGTGCATTCAACCAACATAACTATATTTCCAAGAACAGGCTTTGACTGTTCTTCTCATTTTGTGGTTCTGGGCACCAAATCCAGTGCCACAGCATGCTGAATGGCACACTACCACTAAAATCCAGCCCCCACCACTTGATTAGATTCTGTGATATTTTTGTTTCAAACTCAATTTTTATGAGTCTTAGTTCCATTTAACAGACACGTATTAAGAACTTTCAGGGAGGGGGCAGAGAAAAACGTAGAGCTCACTAAAAGTCAATAATAAAAAAACTTTCTAAATAAAAAGCATTTCATTAGGCAATGGGGATGAAAGGTTTATTTCCAGACCACTTAGCCTAGTGTGCCCTGGACCCTACGTTAGGTTTCCAACACTGCACAACTAAAGTCAAACAAGAAAAGGGAAACAGTCCAATGTTTTCAGCACTTCACTGTTAAGCCTGCCTGTTTTGCTACGTTCTAATGTAAAAAGCATAACTCTGCTTACTGATCATATCTCATAGCTGTAAGCGCTCAAGAGATTGAGACAGGAGAATTGTCTCAATTCTCCAAAGTGCCTGTACTACATAGCAAGTTTGAGGCCAGTTAGCCAGACACAGGGAAAATCTGTATCAATATAAAACAAAACAAAAATAAAGAAAAGAAACCAAATCCCCAAAGAAAACCCGAAAACAAAACAAAATCACTGTGAATGTAGAAATGAAAGGAAGAGGGCTCGAGACATTAGTTTCCCTCTTCCTGTATCTCTAACCCCAGGGAATGCAACACTTTCCTGGACACTGTGGGAACCCATACTCCCCAATCACATATCTACATGCAGATGCATACAAACACTGACTTTAAAATACAATTCCTTTTTCTTAAGAAGGGAAAAGATTGGGGGGGGGGGGCGATAGAGCCCTACGCAGATAATATAACTTCACCCATCTCAGGCAGGAATCTCAGTGGCTACTTAGAATCATTATGGCATATCACCTGACACATTTGGTAGGATGTGACACATTAGGGCGTATCAGGGATTGCAGCAAGGTTTGTTAGAAAATGGGTTTCTGGGACTTGTAACTGGAGTTTCTCGTTCAGGTGATGTGAAGTGAAGCCTGAGAATATGAAAGTTCCTAGCTGATGCTGTCAATGCAGCCTTGAAGACCATGCTTAGAAAATTAGGGCCAAATGAGACAAGCATGGAGTTGGTCACATCCTACCAAATGCCAGAGTACTTGGCTCTTCGATGTGTCCAAAATTATGACTTGTATTCCCTTGCTTCTATGTTATTCAAGGCAGAAAAAGAGAGACTTGCGAGGCTTATCAGTCATTGGAAGTAAGACACTGAGAGCAATGTTCAATGTTTCCCTCCTGTATTCTCGATCCATGAAAATATACCCTTTTTGAAAGTAGAATGGTCTGTTAAACAGCTCAGTCTTTCTCTGAGTCAATTTATTAAAATATGTAGCATTTTACATATGTGCTATCTGGTCTAGCCATCTTCTAGAAAATTACCATATGGAATGAATTAAACATCTATTGCAAATGGATGATACATGGAACTTCTCCCTAAGCATAATTTAGCAAAATCATACTGGAAATAGCTTAACCGTCCCACAATGGGAAATTGGATACATGCGGTGGAGAGCTTTGTTGTGGAAGAAGCCCCAGTGACAGGGAAAGAAATAGGAAAGTAAAGACAGCAAGTGGTGTGTATTGTCTCCTGTCCCTCCTTACTGCTCCCACATCCCCCAAGGTCACATTTGTTCACAAGTTGTGCACCATACACAGGAGTGGCATTGGGAAAAGATTTCAAACTGGTGGCACCCTATTGCTTACACGTGCTGTCACTTGGTCTTTCATGACCTCCCACCCCAGGAACAGATTTTATCTGTGGGAAAGAGACACTCTACATTGTGGATCAAAGTACTCCAGGTATGAAAATGTAAGAAGACGTTATGATGGATAACTGGAAGGCTTATACAGTTTGCAGATATCAACTATGGCCTTACTAAACACAATGGTGGTGTCAGTACCAGAGTAAAGGCACATGTGACTGGTGGCTGCCATATTGCTGGATCGTGGAGATAACTATGATACGTTTAATGCAAAGTCCCTATTACAGCTAGATTTGCATAAATGTTAAATCTTTCTATCTCTGAACTATGGCATAAATATCAAATACCGTAATTTTTTTTGAAACAGCAGAAATATTTTAGTTTTGGAAGTCAGAATGTTAGAGGAAGGGATAACCCTTAGAGGCATATTTTGTGAACTTCAGGCTCCAATGAAGTGGTTGGATCTCATGCTGCTGGCCACAGGATCCAGCCACAACTCTTCTATTTGTGAGACAGAAATTGACCAGGAAAATGTTTTACCTGCATCTCAGAGATCTTGTCTGGATCCTAGTGTCATGTATTCATGCTTTCTGGGTGTGATTTTCAAGATGAGAGAGGCTGGGGTTTTCACTCAGTCAGTAGAATGGTTTCCTAGTAGGCATGGAGCCCTGGATTTAATCCCCAGAATTGCACAAACTGGCTATGGTCTGCAAGTAGCACCTGTAACCACAGCACTACACTAAGAAGTAGTGGCAGGAGGATCAGAAGTTCAAGGTTATCTGTGGACATATAGCAAATTGGTAGCTCAGGTGTATTCCTAACTAGCACTTATATCTTAAATTAACCCATTTCTATAATTTTATATTTTACTGTGAGGCTCGTGGTTTGTTACCTCACATCTTGCTTCTTGGGTGGCTACATGGTGTCAACCTGACTACATCTTCTTTCTCCTTGCATTAAGTTTATCTTTCCTGTCTAGCTATAATCTGCTCTGCCATAGGTCCAAGCAGCTTTTCTTTATTTTTTCTCTTGAACAGGAAGTTACCGTCAACATTTTGGCACAGATAATTATTTGCCATGAAAGATTCTTCTTTACATTCTAGCACTTTCTAGTAGCAGCTTGGACTGTACCCACTAGATACTCCATCAGTTTCAACATTTAAAAAATATTGCCTATATAGACACTTGGTCCCTGGGAGGCAAATGGAGACCTGACTGACAGACAACAGACATCCTTAAATGTAAGTCCCAGATTTTTAAGAACTATTTTGTTTAGTTAGGCACAGTTGCATACACTTGTAATTGCAGCACATTTGAGGTGGGGGCAGGAAGAGCTACAATTCAAATCTAGCTATGTAGCAACTTTGAGGCCAGCCTGGGCTATATGATGTGCTGTTTTAAAACAACTCATGAAAACTTGTTTTACTGCTGTATTTCCAATCCTAATAGAGCAAATGACCTGGAGTACAAGTTAGTAGCTATTTATAATTACAGAGATGAGAACTCTTTTTAGACCTGAGGTCAATTAGAGTAGTGTGGCTTCAAAACACCCTTGGAATGAGGAAACCTGGTTTAGATTTATCATTCTACCACTAACCGTTTTAACACACACATGTACACATGCACACACGCACATGGACACACACATACACACAGAGAGAGACACAGGCATACAGATCATATTTGCTCTACCTCTAACTTCTCCTAGACCCAGTCACTTCTCCCAACTTAAAATTTAAAAAAATAGCCCATTGCTCTGTGATGATGGCACATGCCTTTAATCCTAGTTCTCAGAAAACAGAAACAGGTAGATCTCTGTGAGTTCAAGGTCAGCCTGGTGTACAGAGTGAATTCCAGGACAGCCAGACCTACAGACAGAAACCCTATCTTGGGGAGAAAAACAAAGCCCATCAGTGGGCTTGTTTGTGCTGACAATATACTCATGGGTCTGTGACCTTCCACTGGAACATGTCCAACATACCAGGGTTCACCCTTAAAGAAAACTGACTCTTCGTTCCCCAGAAGATAACTGACAATAGATTGTCAGCTAGGGTTCAGAGCTCAAGAGTCCTTCAACCCTTCCATGCTGGAATGATGACTGGCTTTAAGTCTTGTGCAGGCATCAACGGCTGCTATCAGTACATGAGGGCAAAAATCCTGTCATATCCAGAAGACACGTTGCAAGCTGATATCTCTGACTTTAACAATTGCTCTGGCCCCTCTCCTAAGATGTCCCTCCAATCTTCGAGGATTGGGTGTGTTAGTATTTATTGTCAGCTTGACACAACTTATCTCCACCTGGGAAGATAGAACCTCAATTGATTAATTACCCAGACCAGACTGGTTTGTGGCCATGTGTGTAAAATAGTCTTCATTGAGGATTGATGTCGGAGGGCTCAGTCCATTGTGAGGAGCCCCATCTTTAAGATGATGACACTGGACTGTATCAGAAAGCTAGCAAACTACAAGTCAGCTAGAAAGCCAGTAAGTAGCATTCCTCCAATGTTTTCTGCCATATTTCCTATATGAATTCCAGCCCCAATTTCCTCCAATGAATTTTAACCTGGAAGTATATGCTTAATAAATAAATAAATAAAAATGCAATATATAATTAAAAATACAGGTTAATAGGTAATCATCTATAATAGTCAAACTTGTACTCCTGTCAGTTAGGTTTTCTAGATGTACAAAGATATATTTCAGATGGCTTGATATTCTTCAAATCTTTAAAAAAACTAACAGTATTTGGCATTTCAAATGTTTTAAAAACTTAGGACTTTACTCAACAATAAGACAGATTTGCTCCTGGCAGCACAAATGTACTTCAAGAAGATAATGGGCATTGAGAAGGCTCCTTATGGAGTTGGTTAGCCATTTGGGTAAGAACCTGCCCTTTCTTGAACTACTTAATGTTATGCTGTATGAACTGGACATGCAGGACCCCACACAATAAAATGACTGCTGAACTTGCCTAAAAAAAAAGAATCCTTTCCTTTCCCATCCTCTTATTGGTTATGTTTCGTCACAACAGAAAGCAAATTAGAGATGCCCGGATTGCTAAGATCCTTATATATTTATTTTTGATAGCTCTCTTATGGTCCAGTTGTGGGAACCCCAAAATGGAGCCTATTCCACCTTGTCTAAATGTTAGAGAATTTTAACTGAAATTGTTCTCTCCAAGTTGTTGACAACAGGTGACTGCAAGATATCCAGACCTAGGGTGTAGTTACTTGGTGTTTTGGACATCAAGCTGGCCCAGAGGTAGATCTTCTCCACCCTCACCAAAGATCAGAGAATTCAAGCATGCTTCTGCTCCTTCTTTTAAAATAGGGAGTTTGACTTAGGGAGTGGCTGCCTGCAGGATACTTGGTCTATGATGGAGGAGGGTCAGCTGTCTAAGTGTTATTCTCACTGCCGGGCGATGGTGGCACATGCCTTTAATCCCAGTACTCGGGAGGCAGAGGCAGGCAGATCTCTGTGAGTTTGAGACCAGCCTGGTCTACAGAGCTAGTTCCAGGACAGGCTCCAAAGCCACAGAAAAACCCTGTCTCGAAAAACCAAAAANAAAAAAAAAAAAAAAAAAAAAGAAAGAAAGAAAGAAAGAAAGAAAGAAAGAAAGAAAGAAACTGCCTTGGCCTTTTGATAGGGCAGAAAATTAGGTAGGCTGAGTAAACAGAGCAGAATGCTGGGAAGAAGGGAAGTGAGACAGACATGATGGAGCCTGCCACCAGGTCAGACATGCTGAATCTTTCCCAGTAAGCCACCACCTCATGGTGCTATACAGATCATTAGAAATGGGTTAATCAATATGTGAGAATTAGCCAATAAGAGGCTGAAACTAATGGGTCAGGCAGTGTTTAAATGAATACAATTTGTGAGTTGTTAATTCCGGGGCTAAGCTAGCTGTGCAGGAGGCGGGACAAAAAGCAGGCCAGCCCACTGCTCCTTCAACAGGTCTAGGATGTCTTCACTGCCCAAACATCAAATACTTTTCTCAGGAATTAATGGCTTGATGTTACAAGAACTGAAACAACTAACTGTATTGTTGTTCTTTGTGTCATGTTAAGGAAGTCTTTTTTCCTTCTCCCCCTTGTGTATTGGGATATAAAACTATATGAAAAATAAAAGCAGGGGAATTCAGAACTTGAAACTGAGAATTTAACATTCAGTATTCAGAGTTGCCCTCCTAGTACTATCCCATCTCTGTATTTCTTTCTTATTTCTGTTCCTCATACTTAACATTTCTTCTTTTCCTTTTTTTTTTTTTGAGAAAGGGTTTCTCTGCAGCTTTGGGGCCTCTCCTGGAGTTAGCTCTGTAGACTAGGCTGGCCTCAAACTCACAGAGATCCACCTGCCTCTGCATCCTGAGTGCTGGGATTAAGGGCATGCACCACCACCACCCGGCTATACTTAACATTTCTAATCCTCACACTACTACCCTGGAATGTATGAACCTGCTGTGGCTAGGATCACGGCAGAAGATATAATGGTCTGCCCTGTCCCTTTGAGAGACAAGCCCTGCCCACTGCCCCCCGCCCCCATCAGCAAGTGGATCTTCCTTCTGTTTCCAATCTGAGCTCCTTCCTTCTTTTCTATCTCTCTCCTGAAGAGGTAATTTCTAATCTGCTTTACTCCCTCCACTTTTTTTCTCTCCCCTCATTCCCCTTCTCCCTTCCTCTCCCCTTTCCTCTTCCAGTAAATAAATATCCAACCTCACTCTATGGCATGCCTATCTGTCTCTGTCTCTCACCTGCCATAGCACCTCATGCTGACCTGCTGAGGTCTCTCACCCACCGTTTGGCTCCCTGACTGGGACACAACACCTTGTGGCCTGCTGCCTGTTGCCATCACTCGGAGAATGGCACTGTTTTATTTCTACGATGACAGAAGTCCCCCCAAAAAGGTGGCTGTCAACATCCAGTGACTTGTTTTAATTTATTCATTTGTCATTAGGTCCCTCATGAATATTAATATTGTCAGGAATAGCTTAGTAAAACAGCTTTTGTTTCTTTTGCTGTTTTCACTTAGTGTCAAAGTTTCAATGAGTCACACAGAGTAAGAACATTTTACAGTTCTTAGAAATATACTGGTTAAGTGAAGTTTGCCAATTTATAGCACAAGAATCACTTCAGTGCAGTGCTCTCACTATAGCCTTTCAGCATTGCACAGAATAATTTTAAGATTCTAATAGGAATAAAATTGTGCCCTTTCTATTACATGGGTTGACATTACAATTGCAATATGTGGGTATGTGTAAATATTTTTGGATTTTATGCTTTTTCAAATTTCTACAGTGACCATGTATTAATTCTGCACCAGAATAAATATTCTTGTTCTGGAGATGCAGCTCACTTGGTAAAGTTCTAAGCTAGCATGCACAAAATACTGCCAGCATTCCATAAAACGGTTTATAGCACACACCTGTAACCCCAGCACTGGAAGATGGCACCAGGCAGACCAAAAATTCAAAGTTATCCTGGGCTACATAGCAAGCAGGAGACCAGCCTGGAATACCTGAGATCCTGTCTCAAAAAAATAAAAATACTTAAAAATTTTTCACAATAAAAAAATTTAATATAATTTTTGAAAAAGAGGACATGCTCTCTCAAAAGTATTTGTCATATGAATGGTATTAGCGCAGGGCATGGTGGTGCATTCCTTGTACCTAGGAGGCAGAGGCAGAAGGATTGGCACAAATTTGAGGCCAACCTGATTTCTGCACATTATCTTTCTCTGTAATAAGAACTAGGTCTTTGTAATAAACTTAGAACCAATGGTTTACACATCAAATGAACACACTTGTTTTTCAGCACAATACTATAAATAATTATGGGTCATTACTGTTAATCTAAAAAATAGTGCCAAAGTAGAGTGTTCATTTTCTTCTGTCTCCACTCTGCATTTAATTGTGCATATACAAGGAACTACTAAATGTGAGGACCAGAGTTTTGAAATTATTTTTAAAAGTACTAGTTCCTTATTTACTTTTTATGTCACTGGTAAAAATACCCAGATAAAAGCAACTTAGGGAAGAAAAAATGTATTTTATCTCACAGTTTGAGATCAGAGATAGGCATGGTGATGGAATCACACATAGCAATAGGAACTTGAGGCAGCTATGGATGCTTGTGTTCAACTCATTTTGTAATTTCCACACAGTAAAATCACAGCCCAGGGAATGGTCTTCCAGTCACAGTGGGCTGGCCTTCCTACCTCAATTAACATAAACATGATATTCTCCCCAGGCATACCCAGAGGCCCTCTGTCAGTTGATACTAGACCTCATAAAGATGACAAATGAGATTAACAATCACACCAGCCTTATACAGAACCTCACTTAAGCTAGCTTTCTTCTTGTTCATCTCCTTGTTCTTTTATGCAAGCAGTGCTAAATAAATTTTTCTTCCAACTGTTTAATATCAATCCAATCCTGACATCAAAACCTACCTAAGAAAGTACTTTAATAAGAACAGTCCTAAGTCCAAAATTCTAAGAAAATATTTATGCTCCTAAGTCTGGTTCAGTGCTATTAGCAGAAATCCTTGATAGGAAATGACAGTTCAGTCATAATGTCTTCTGAGTCTATGGTTCATATTGTTCATTCTGGCATGTCCCAAATTCCTCAGTATGATGAATCTAGTGTGGAGTGACAGATCAGTCTGTGAAAGAGACAAAAAGCTTTAAGTTTGGGAGTTTAGCAGTTTAATAAAATACTCTTGAATTTGGTTATTAAAAGTAGAATAGGGAGCCAGTTGTGGTGGCACACACCTGTAATTCCAGCCCCTGGGAGGTGGAGGCAGGAAGACCAGGAATTCAAGGTCATTTTCAGCTACAATAATACTGAGTTATAAGTCACCCTGGCTACCTGTGACTGTTAGTCAAAAATCCAAAGACAGACAGACAGACACACACACACACATACACACACACCACACACACATACAGAGAGAGAGAGAGAGAGAGAGAGAGAGAGAGAGAGAGAGAGAGAGAGAGACCAAATTAGGCAGTCAGACTTGTTGGTACGTGATGCCTATAGCTCTATAGCTTCGGTGTGTCAGCAACATGGAAGGTGAAGGCAGGAGAATTGGAGGTTTAAAGTCTATTTGGACTACAGAGAGAGTTCAAGGTCAGCTTAGACAATTTAGTGAGACCCTGCATTGTATTTCTAGGCAAAATGACATATGATTTTAATCCAGAACTCAGGAAAGCTGGAGTGTCCCTATGTGCCCGAGGCCAGACAAGTCTACGTAGCCAGCTCTAGGTTAACCTGGGCTATACAGTAAGACACTGTCTCAAAAATAGTAGTGAAGGGCAGTGGATACGGCTTCATTTCATTTTATATAAGGTCACAAAGCCCAAGTCTATTTCCCCATCTTTCAGACACACCCTTTACAACATCATCTCAAAACCTAGGTCAGAAAGAGGGTTAGTGCTGCTCTGAGCTAGAAGTCATTTGTTTTCTGTTTTCCACTTAAGATTCACACACATACACACTCTTTTCCTTTTCATTGACTTTCTAAGACACAGTCTTGCTATGTAGTTCAGTATGTCCTTGATCTCTCAATCACCACACTACCATGCCTTACTTATAAGTTGATATGGGAGTGATTTCTTATTAATAAAGAAACTGCCTAGGCCCCTTGATAGGCCAACCCTTAGGTGGGTGGAATAAACAGAACAGAATGCTGGGAGAAAGAAGCTAAGTCATGGAGTCACCATGATTCTCCTACCGGACACAGACGCAGGTTAAGATCTTCCCTGGTAAGACACCAGGGATATTAGAAATGGGTTAGATCGATATGTAAGAGCTAGCCAATAAGAGGCTTGGAACCAATGGGCCAGACAGTGTTTAAAAGAATACAGTTCCCAGCCAGGTGGTGGTGGCACACGCCTTTAATCCCAGTACTTGGGAGGCAGAGGCAGGCGGATCTCTGTGAGTTCCAGGCCAGCCTGGTCTACAAGAGCTAGTTCCAGGACAGGCACCTAAGCTACAGAGAAACCCTGTCTCGAAAAACAAAACAAAACAAAACAAAAGAATACAGTTTCCATGTAATTATTTCAGGGCATAAAGCTAGCCGTGCAGGCGGCCGGGTGCTGGGGACGCAGCCCCGCAGCTACTTATCACAACAATAAGTTACATACTTTTATGCATAATATAATCAGAACACAGATGGAATAGTGTACTTGGATTATTTCACCCCATTGCTAAGTGAAGAATGGCATAAAATTCCTTTAGTTTCAAATCCTTATAAAAAGTTTTTAGACATGCATTAGTTTGCTTTTTCACTTTAGTACACAGTCTGGTAAACATGGATAATTCCTTTGTGAGGATTATATTGAACATTTATGTAGCTACAGGACTAAGTATATGGGAATATGGACTAAATCATGCTATGACTGAGGTTTGTTTGAAAGTCTGGAGAGATGTCTCAGCAGTTAGGACCTGAGTTTATTTCTCAGCACCCATATCAGGTAACTCTCTAGTGCCCATAGCTTCAGCTCCAGAGGATCAGGCACACTCTTCTACTTAGACACACACACACACACACAGCAGTTAGGCAGACAGACAAAACATAAATATACATAAAAATAAATAGCCATGTTATGGTTGGTTTATTATCCCAACTTTTCTTTCTTTCTTTCACAAAGGTAGAAGACAGGAAAAGATTTCTTGTGTAATCATTTTTCCTATATGTAAAAGATAACATTATATATTTCAAGTTGACCTAAAATAAACATGGCTTCCTTAACATCTAGTGAGCAATCAATTGTGTAATTCCACTATAAGTACCTGATTATTACATGCTCCGTTATTGAAGTTCAGTCTTACTCCTTTTGGATGACGTGGCATAGTCCTAATTGAGGTGTATCTACCATTCAGGAAATCAGCATCAACTTCATATCTCCATAAACTGCCAATTAAAACATAATAATTAATAAGTAGATACAGTGGCCACTAATCAGATGATCAACTTTGAGGCCTTCAACTTAAGTGTCTATAGGTCTCATTTCTAAAGGTCTAATAGAAGAGGTATGTGCTTTACCACTGAACTATACTCCAAACCCTAATTTCCTTCACATCTTTATGTAGCACGTATTCTAATTGGTCTTAATAATAAAAACACAGAGTCAGCTAGCAGGGAGAAAGCTGAAGGATGAGAAAGGCAGAGTGGCCAGCTACTTATCTCTACCAATGCTCAGACAAAAGGGCAATCCTGTCCCAGACTACCTCCTCAGACTGCATCCTTAGACTGCCTGCTGCCTCAGACTGCACTGAGCTCCTGTCTCCTCCCACCCTATATTCCTCTATCAGCCATATCACTGCTGTCTCCACCTCCTGGTGCTGGGATTAAAGGCATGGGATTCTAGAGTGCTGGGAACACCTCTGTATGAGCTGTTTCTTTTTTAAACAGATTCAATATTGTGTAGCCCAGGGTAGCCTTGAGCTCACAGAGATAAATCTGCCTCTGTTTATGGAGTCCTGGGATTAAAGATGTGTGCCACCACTGCCTGGCCTCTATGATTAACTATTGGGTTAGCTCTGTACTCTGATCTTCAGGCAAGCTTTATTTGTTAGATTACAAACAAAATATCACTATCCCTTTAGATGAGATTTTACTTGCTAGATAGGAACCCAGTTTTACTCTGCTTTAAGTATCGTATATTTGTAACAAAAGTAATTGCAACTTTCATAGGAAGAAAATGGATTTGTGATTGCCTTGGATTAGGGTGGGGGAAAATATGGAGAAGGGATGGTCCGAATGAAGAGTCATGTATAAAGAGTAGAAAATTTTGGGGAATGACAGTGAAAACTTTCTAAAATCAGAATATGATGAAGACTCCACATTTTTTAATATACTAAAAGCCACAGAACTGTGTAGTTTAACTACATAATATAAAAACTGTAGCTTAGTAAAACAATTAGAAACTGTGGCTATAATCCTAACACTCAGGAGGTACAGGCAGAAGAATCAGGAGTTCATGGATATCCTTGGCAACATAGAGTTTGAGGCCAGTCTTGACTATATGAGACTGTCTCAAAAAAAAAAAATCCAAAGCAAGCAGCTGCTTGTTATCTTCACCACGAGGCCTACCTACTTTTCTGAGTCCCGACTAAAAATGTAACCTTCCCTTTCCCCTTTTCTATCACTTTTGATAGTGGCTAAAATCCCAAGCTTGCTCAGACAGTCTGAGGCCTACTCTTCCGCATGAAGTTTATAAATATGCTTGTTTTCTTGGGCCTTACATCAAAAGACATCTTCCTCTCTTCTGTTTCTCCATCTTCCTCCTCCTGGCAGCTGCTGAGATTTACAACTTGTCTGCCCTGTCACTATTTCTTTTTTCTAACCCATAAAATGGTCCTTATGTTTAAGCAAAAAGAAGAAAGTTACAAAAATGTTAGCTGGAGGGCTAAGGGTGCAGAACAGTGTCAGAATACTTGATTAGATTGTATGAAGCCCCAAGTATCATTCTCCACAACATAAAAATCCTAAATGAAAATTGAATTAAAAGTCAATGGGGTGGCACAAACCTAGATGCCCCCAAACCAGGAGAGCAAGGTGAGAGGATCCCAAATTTAAGGGCAACCTGATTACATAGAAGGTAGAAACCATTCCATGATATCAAGACCTTGGTGTCTCCCACCCAAGAGAAAAAAATAGTAGAAAACAATGTGGTAGCATATATGTAGAATACCCCAAACCAAGAGTTTGAGGCACAAGTATCTTGACTTTGAAAGCAAGCTTGGATTTCTGTGAAATTTGTTGTGCCATGTTGCAAAGAAGTGTTCCAGAAAGGGTCCCATGGGTGGCTGCTAGTTGTTCTGGGTTATGTTTTGCCTTATTAATAGCTCTTTCTGTCAGTAAACAGCACAGCATCTCATGTATCTTAGGCTGACTTCAATTTCATTAAATAGTTGAAGATGACCTTGAACTTTGGAAGGTCTTGCCTCTAGCTCCTGAGTGTTGGAATTGCAGACATTAGCCAATAAGACTGGTATTATGCTCTTCTAGAGAATGAATCAAGAGATTCATACATGTAAGACAAGCAGTCTACCAACAGGACTATACCCTCAGTCCAAGGGGAAATTTTTTATTGGGTAGCTAAAATAGTATCAGTGAGTAAGTTCATCATATATAGTCACACTTTTCCATAACACAACAAAGGTCCAAAGGCTATGTAGTTGTCTTGATATTATTACTTGAGTTTTTCTAGTCAGCAGTTCTATATAGATAAGGTGATTTCTATAATAGCTTTTTGTCTTGCTATAAATATTGTTCCTATTAGGTTTTGAGTGGACCAAAACTGCTTTTGGGGGGGGGAATGAGAGTTCAGTAAATAATGAGATATATAATGGTTTCCTTCCTCCCTTCCTTCGTACACCTCTCTCCTTCCTTCCTTTCTTCCTTGTCTGCCATTCCTCTTTTTACAGCATTAGGCATCAAACTCAGGGCTATATATAAATCCAGGCAAGCCCTTGAACTGAATCCTTTAATGTTAAATTTCCTTGTAAAATTATTGTTCATTTCTCTGGCCTTTTCTTTTTTGCTTAATTTTTCCCTTTAACAACATGTACCTGATTTAGCCTAATGAAATCATAAGACAAGGTGAAAGGTGAAAGATGGAATGACTGACACTGAGAAGGATGTGATTTTGGTGAAAATGTGTGTGAGTTATGTTAAAGATAGAACTGGTATCTTACAAGAGGGCAAGTTGGGTAGTTCAGATGTTTTTGTTTGCAGAATGGACTCTAGCTGACAAGCAGCCAGAAACTAGATTCTGTCAACCACTACAATGATCTTGGTAGTATGTACCTCCCTAGAAACTTCTAATAAGAGGGCACCCCAGGCAACACCATGATTCCAGGCATGTGAGTGTCTAGCAGACAAGCAAACCTGGATATCTGAGCTGCCAAACTGGGAGATGATGAATGGGTTTTGTTCTAAGTCGCTGTGCACAGTAAAGGTGAATGCCAAGCAGGCCCATTGTGGGCAAGTTTCCATGTGTATGGTGGTGGTGTTAAACGGGCTATTCATCTTTTGAATGACTTTTTAGATGCCCCAAGCTTTCAAATCTGTTTGTTGTGCTATTGTTTTAGCTAAAGCTCTTAGAGAAACTTTCAGTCTGTGACTCGTTCACTTCAGCTGACCTTGAGTATACTTTACTGATTATTGTACTAAATTCTCCACCTAGAGGCAGTTGCCAGGGTTTTTGTTTTGTTTTTTAACATATAATATATGATCTCTGATCTCAATCATATGATACATGTCTTATAATGTGTTGGGCTTCAAAGCAGCAGTTCTGAGAATGTCCTCTTTGAAGGCCAAGAACATTGGACAGAGTTCTGTTTCCTGGTTTCTTATTACCTCTTAGCCTTGCCTGGAAGCTCAGCAGGAGGGAGTGACCGAGACAGAGAGGAGGTACCTAGACGCCTCCTATTGGGTAACCTACAGGACTGACCAGCGTATTCCCCTCCTTACACCTCACACCAGCTTCTCTTCAAAGTTCTTAAAAATATGCCCAGAGTAACATCTTGATGGTCCTCTGTCCCTGGAGACCCACTCTTCCTCTATAAGAAACTATTCATTATTTCTTTTAAGCTAGCTCTAACAAAATACTTCTTCCTAAAACTCGCCTTCTGTGACCCATGAACTTTGCTCTTCAAATTTTAAGACACAAACTAGAAAGCCATTGGCTTTGGTGGCTCTTGAGTTTTCCATGACACTAGCCCTCCAAGGCTAAGCTCATCAGGAACTTGTTCAAGTAATAAACCTCTTTCCACTTTTTTTTTTAACCTGATTGTGGTCATCCGTTTCTGACTCATCAAGACTGAATCTACAGCCTATAGCCATAGTAAATTTTTAAGCAACAAAAGAAAGTGAATATTCTCGTGTTGCAAGTATTAGACCTCCTTTGCACTTGTAGTTACTAAAAGACATTATAGAACAAGAAAGTTTTGTTTTTGTTTTGTTTTGATAAAGGGTTTCTCTGTGTTGCTCTGGCTGTCCTAGAACTCACTCTGTAGACCAGGCTGGCGCTGAACTCACAGAGATCCGTCTGTCTCTGCCTCTGCCTCCTGAGTACTGGGATTATGGGTGTGCATCACCACTGCTTAGTCCCATAGGTTTTGTAGACACAAACTATTTGAATGTACCTTTGAACTTTTATTAGTTGTATGATTTGGGGAAGTTAAAAAAAAAAAAACAAAGCAAAGCAAAAAAAAATCACCTTTCTTTCCTAGAGTGGTACTCCATGGCAGAGTTCTAAATCTTTTTTTTTTTTTCGAGACAGGGTTTCTCTGTGGCTTTGGAGCCTGTCCTGGAACTAGCTCTGTAGACCATAGACGAGGCTGGTCTCGAAATCACAGAGATCTGCCTGCCTCTGCCTCCCAAGTGCTGGGATTAATATAAATCTTTTTGTATGTGCACGTGATCCTAAGTTTTATCTCTAGTAGTACCAGAAAAAACAACCACCCCTTCTTTAGTTTCAATGTATCACTCTGTAATATGGAAATGCTAATGCCTTATCACAAAGGAATTCCAGAGATAAATTAAATTATGAATATAAAAGTGTTTACTTACAGCTTTCAATTATTTCATAAGTTCCTTTGGTTATGCCCATTTCAACAGTAGTATAGCAACATTTTTGCCTTCCCATTTGCACAAATTCTCCCAGTATCACTGAACGAGTTTTAGACAGCCACCCCCAAAATCCACCGCAAGAAGCTAACTCTTAAATTCCACCGTAAGAGGCCAAAGTATACTATCCATAATTAGCCTCTTTCCTGTAACCATTATGCTGAACCAATCTTTTTGGAAAACACAAGACACGAGGGAAGCTGTGAAAAGCAAATGAAAAAATCAAAGTCTCCCTCTTATGAGAGAAATGTGTACATTTGCAAAGGTAATCTCCGTTTAGAAGTGTTTCCCCTTCTTGCCCTACAAAAAGAAGGATAAGTAATAAATGTAGATCTCATTTTCCATTCTTTTCCTGACTATCTCCCTGAATAGGCCTTTCCCCAAATCTGTTTACTTCAGGGAAAATGATATTTAAGTACAAAATCTAACAGACCATGTTCAAGTCTGCCCTTATGGTAGGGACCCTCATTACCTACCACTTGTACAGCACACAGTCATGTTATGAAACTTCTGTTTCTCTTATGCTCGCATTTCAACATTATTTTTACAGGGATCCATATCAAATAACATCTAAGAAAGGGTAAAGGAACATAGAATTCTTGCCTCCCTGATACCAAGTCTTGATACTATTGTTGCTAAAATAGCATACTGAAATTCATCTAGCTTGTCTAGCAGACCCTATAATTGCACACAAGAGTTTCCAATCTTAAAATTGAAATGAAGACAAAAACCTAAATAGTTCTGATTTCCCCAGTGACAGTTCCTGTAGAAAAAAACAGCCAGTTTAGATTCAAAATTATATTGAAGATATAACATCAGAATATGATATATAAAAGTCTTAGAAGTAAAAATAAATCCAAGCCAGGCAGTCATAATAAAGAGTTTTCTAATTCTGATTAGGATTATTTACACAAATTGATAGTTTTCAAAGTCAGATTGTAAGGGCGCTGGGCTAGATGATAACATAATATTAAATATAAATCCAATGCCAGTTTTCATATTTTCCCCTTAAGAATTATACAAAGTCTGTCTAAAGTTACCTGTCAGAGCTATCGTCACTTTCAGCAGAGCTCCTATAGCCTTCTTCTATCATCTAAATGGAAAAAAGTTGAAACAAATTATTGAAATGACATCTTTATTCAGTACAAGGTGTTGTTTTTTAATCTAAATTGCAACTCTCAGCATTTAAATGACAATATTCCCTTTGCTTGGTTCTTAATACTGTTAGCTCTAGCCTTGGTCATCTTGTAAAGTGTCTTCATCTTGGTTAACCATGGCAATTCCCAAACTAAAGTGACTCAATTCCTAGAACTAAAGTAAACTGCTTTTCTAGTTTCTTGCCGACCCTATGCTTTCCAGTCCCCGTAGTGGCTAGCCAAGACACTATCTTCACACAAACTGGTAACTCTTAGCAATAGCCACTCTGTAACTACTTGTGTCTAAGAGGATCAAAGGCTCTCTTGTCTCTTGAACTAGAGATCTCCCTAGTACATGTCTTTTCCCAAATATATCCCATGCTGTTATGGAGTCACCGAGCCCCTTGTTTGTTTTTCATTCTCTTTTAAAGTTCTTTTATCTCCCTTTTTTATTAAGAATTTTAAAAATACAATCTTTTCTCATTTTATATAACTATCCCCATTCCCACTTCCCCAACTTCTCCTGCTTCCTCCACCTTCCCTCGACCCCACCTCCCCAACCAATCCTCAGAAAGAGCAAGCCTTCCCATAGGGAGTCATCAAGTCTGACACTTCACTTTGAGGCAAGACCCAGGCCCTCCCTCTATATCTAGACTGAGCAAGATATCCTTCCAAAAAGAATGTGCTCATAGATGTCAGTTCAAGTATTATGGATGAATCCTTGTCCCACTGCCAGTGGCCCCACAGTCTGTCTAAGCCTCACAACTGTCCCCCAAATTCAGTGGGTCTAGTTTGGTTCTATGCAGGTTTTCCCACTATCAGTCCAGAGTCACATTACTAGTGTAACACTCAATTTCTGAGATTGTATACATTTACAAGAATGTCATAGGCAGTGTGCTCTTAGAGGTAAATCAGTCAAAACCTTCTTAACATGTTGGAAAACTGCAGTTGAGAAGAATCAAGTGACTTCCCCCAAGGCCTTATAGTAGTGATTCAGAGGACTGTCTTGAATTTAAGCTCTCTCTGTCTGAACTTCCCAAATGCTGGAAACTTAGGTGCCTGCCACCATGCCCAGCTCTGAGGGCAATTAAAAAGCAGTTCTACTGTAAGACTGGAAACAATTTTTGTAAGCATATATGACATGGCATATGGCTTCTTTGTACACTGATATTGCTAACTTTTTGAGTTTTTAAACTCATGAAAATAATCATTAATACAAATAAATGCCAAATTTTCAAAGAAGCAAAATGACACAAAAGGAAAGCCTAATTAAATGAAAACATTACATAAAACCACACAGATTTTTGAGGTAGAAAGTAGAAATCATTACACTTACCCCTCTATTGAGATTAATTAGCTCATTTCTCTGCTGTTCCTGATCCAATAAGTATTCAGTCATTTCTCTTATTGTAGAAAATCTGGTGTTCATCATAAAGGGTGAAAATTCACAAAAATAATTTTTTACCAAAACATATCATTGACAGATGATTCAACATCTGTGAATGATTTATTCAATTTTAAGTATGTATCTATGCTTTTCTCTCAGAGTATGCACATAGAGATGCCAGAAGACGGCACCAAGTGTTCTCCATAATCACTTTCCACATATTGTTTTAAGAAAGGTTTCTCCCTGATATTGGGACTTGCCTTTTCTTGGCTAGTCTGGAAGCCAGCAAGCCTCAGTGACCAGTCTTGTCTCTCCCCATTTCAGTAACTACCACAACTAGGACATCTGGTGTGGGTGCAGCACATCAAGGGCTCTACTGCTAAGCTATTTCTCCAACCCTCTAGTTAACATTTTTAAGGAGAACATTACAAATTAATTCTCTTTATGATACTGAAATGTAAAATAGTCAGTTATTAGCTGTATGTTACATCTAGGAAAATAGACGAAATTAGGAAATATACCAAGTAAGGTAACTCAGACCCAGAAAGTCAAATGCTGCATGTTCTCTCTTTTTCGGGGCTCTTCTGAATCATTAGATGAGAATACATGATCTGAAGTAACCTCGGAAACCAGGAAAGTACAATAGTGGGAGGAGGAGGCACTCTAGAGTCATGCAGAGAAGAACACTGTTGCTGTGAAGGGGAAAATCACAAATTAGGTTGGGGATTTAACTGGAAAGCATGGAGGATATATAGAGGGAAAAGGATGGAACAATAATTAACACTAAGAATGCTTAACAAAGTCATAAGAGTAATTTTGTTTCATGTACTTAAAATACACATAAACATATGTATTTAAACATATGTATGTAGTTTGAATGAAGTTGTGCCATTTTAAGTTCCAATGCTCCCCACAAGGATCATAGACAACCTAACAAAAGCCTAGTGCTAGGCATGGGAAATATCCCTTTCAATTGTTGCTACTGAGAGTAGAAGAGACTCCCAAAACAATGTGGGCTATTGCTGTTGCCCTTGTTTGCCTTGCATAACTTGAAGGTATGACCCTGCTGAAGACAGCACACATGTTAGACAGTAGACGTGGAGGAACTGAGCTGCTCAAAGACATATTTGCTGGGCAGAGGTTGTGGCTCAGAGGTAAATCACTTTCCTAACATATACCAGGTTTGGGGCATGATTTCTAACAACAAGAAAGAGACACAGACATACACACAGAGAGATTACTGTCTGCTGAAGACTCTTAGGACTCCTCAGGAAGGAGAAAAAGGAAGGAAACAAATCTGTTACCATTAGTTATATCTTATTGATTTTACATAATTTGTCAGTACATTACCTTGCCTACAAGTTTGAAAGATGCAAAAGAACTAGATACTAAGTGAACATATTTTGGTTATTGGGTAGGCCTCATAGGAAAGGTCAGAAACTGGGAAACAAACTTAGGTAACTGCATGTGCATGACTCTTGATACCCTGAGCCATATAACTGGAATAGTCTGAATTGGAACAATTTCTGAATTAGGAAAAGACAAATTTAGCTAATAAGATAGAGAAATAGAAAACATGCTTATACATTTCCATATCATTCAAAACACTGTACTAACATTGATAACATACTGATTACCTGTCAATTTCAGAGTCAGAGTCTGATGATGTTTGGATTCTTTCAACTCTTCCTGTTCGACCACGATATCTCTCTTCATGACTGTGAGATCTCCATGTACGGTTGTTATGAGCTCTCCCTGAGTGGTCATGATTAACTCTCCCAGCATGGTTGTGATGAGCTAGCCCTGTATAGTTAGGATGAGCTCCCACTCTGTGGCCACGATGAGCTAGTTCCACGTGTCTAACAGAAGCTCTCTCAGGACGGTTGTAAGGAACCAGCCTTGTGTAGTTAAGATGAGCTCTCCCTTTATGGTCATGGTGAGCTAGTTCTGCATGGCTAAATAGAGCTCTCTCTGCATGGTCTTGATGAGCTATACCTGAGTGGCTAGAATGAGCTCTTCCTGTGTGGCCAAGATGAAACCTACCTGAATGGTCATGATGGGGTCTACCTGAATGGTCATGATGGGGTCTACCTGAATGGTCATGATAGTGTCTATCTGAGTGGTCATGATGAGGTCTAACTGAGTGGTCATGATGTGGTCTATCTGAGTTGACAGGAGTGCTCCTGGCGTGGCTATAAGATCTTCTGGAGGGGTGGCCATGAGATCTGCTAATGTGGCGGACACGAGATTGGTAGTGGCCATGAAATCTCTCAGAGGAAACTTGATTTCTTTCTATTTGTGGATGTCTCTCTTTTGATTGGTTTCTATTCCACCCTGATCGAACTTCACTGTTGTCATATCTTATCTACAAATGAGCCCAAATACATAACACATGTGAAACAGATAGTCCATGATTTGATTAAGTCATAAGGATATTGTTCACAACCCTTGTTTCCCCCCTTCTTTACTTTTCCTATCCCTCCCTCCCCTCTTTACTTCATTGAGACAGAGTCTCACTATATAGTATATAGTATAGGTTAGCCTGGAAGTTGAGATTCTCATGAATGCTTCAATAGGCTTGTGCCACCACACCTAGATTCTCGAAACCATTTCTATCAGTGACTTTCTCCCAGAATTATACTATGACTCATTTTATATACTATATTCCAGATGCAACTTAAAGACTGAAGTCTCATGTACCATGTCACTTGCACAAAGATGATTAAGAAATGTAACATAAAAATATGGAAAATTAGGTGTCTTGTGATTTTTAATAAGAAACGAACTATGTGACTTTATAATTGAGGAGATACATTGGGGGGGGGCAGTTAGGATCTTATGCTGGCCAGAAACTCACTATGAATCCAAGCATAATCTCAAATTTCTGAAACTCCTGCTTTCACCTCAAGTGTTCTGATTAAAGACACGTGTCACAACATCTGGTATTATGTGGTACTGAGGATTGAACCCAGATCTTTATGCATGCTAAGGCAAATATTCTACCAACTGAAGTACTTCCACAGCCCCAAGAGCAATAGAGTATTTAATAATTCTTAAAACAACTACTTAAGATCAAAGAAGAGCATTACAAATTATTCTGTTATTTCCCTGTCCAGGGATCATTCAAAACTACCTTTTAATACAAAAAATACCTAATTTTAAAAAGGAAAACCAAACCAAGTGGGAAGTATGCTCTAAAGGAAGCAAAGTGTTGGCTTGATGCAGTGTAAGCAAACTGATCTAGTGATAACTCAGCTTTTCTACCAAAATGGCTGTAGAGTGAAACACCATAAAAGAAACTAATGAAAATGTTGACAAATGTCTATGATGTCCAAAAGAGTAAATGAATAACATAATATGAACTGTGACAAGAAAGCAAGCTTTAAACTACCGTATGTTGCTTAGTAAGGAAAATATCCTTATATCTGGCATTACTGTGTCCTGCTATTACACTGTTAAATACTGGAAGTAACTGCTAAATATGAGGAAGGTACTGGTACAAAGAATATTATATATGCACAACTTGAGTAAAATAAAAGTATGAAAAAATCAGCTGATTTTCTGAAGGCTAAATCCATAGCCACTCTCCAGTATTTCTATTGAAAACACGAATAAGTACAGTAGGTAGAATACCCATGCTACTTTTTTCATTTTAAGTGACTAGTGTTGGGAGAACAGTAGGTCATCATGAAAAACAGGATTGAAGCACATCTCCTGAAGACCCTTTTAACAGAGTTTTCAATATTTTCATTAATGTTGATGTAAGGAATATTTTCTGTGCTGGGGTTATAGCTCAGTGGTACAATGCATGTTAAGTATGAGCAGGGCTATCATTTCCAACTGTTGTATTCCTAAGAAATTATTTATATCAAGTTAGGTACTATAAGATTCCTAAATTTAAAAAAGTACTGTTAAAAAAGGGTAAATACTTAAGAAAAGAAATAATCATAAAGGTGATATATACATGTATATATAACTTCTACTATATATATGTATATATAGTTGTGTATATGTGTCTGTGGTATGTGTCGGTATATGGGCTATGGTGTGCATGTGAAAGTCAGAAGCCAATTTTGTATTAGCATACTTTTTCCTCCCACTTCTACAACGGTCCTAAAGATTCAACTGGGTTGGATAGGCTTGTGTGGCAAGTACCTTTACCATGATCTTTCCAATTTACAAGCACAAACCTATCACAAATAATTATATAGACAAGGTGTGGTAAGATTATGCCTATAATCCTAGCACTTGAAAGGCTGATGTCACATATGTGTCTGTCCACAAAGGCCAGAAGAGGCATCAAAACCCTTGGAGCTGGAGTAACAGGATGGTGTGAGCCACCCGATATTGGTATTCAGAACTGAATTTGGGTTCTCTGGAAGAGCAGCAAGGGCTCTTAACCACTGAGACATCTCTCTAGTCTTGATTTCTGGTTTACACAATCAATTTTTAAGTCTATTTTTACATTGTAACTATACAAAATTGTAGGAGAGACAGACAGTGGTGGCATACACCTTTAATCCCAGCACTCGAGAGACAGAGGCAGGCAGATCAATGTGGTTTTGAGGCTACAGTGCGAGTGTCAGGACAGGCTCCAAAGACACACAGAGAAACCCTGTCTCAAAAAAATGGTTGAAGATAAATTTAGAATGATTATGTACGACAGATAAATGACACAGTCACCAACAATCTATTTTTTTTTAAATTTTAGGAAATAATTTTATTTCTACAATTTCTAGTTTTATGTTAAAGCTACAAAAAAACTACACCTGGAACTTTAAGAAAAAACTGATCATTCTATATGCATTGTCACAAATTACACCCCAAACATATTTTATTTTGAAACTTTTATATTATGAAGATGTCAGATATTCTCATTCATATTCTTTCCAAACAGTTGACATTCACCACCTGCTAAGGAAAACCCACTCACACTTTTAAAAGTCTCTAGAATTATGTAATAAGAAAAGTCTTCCAGATCTGTTAACCAAACTTCAAATGTCACCCACACCTTTGCTTGGCAGTAATAAAGAAACTCTCAAAAGTGTGAAGGAGGTAATTACATGAAGCTTTATTCTTACCCTCTCCACAAACCTGCAAAATCCCTGTTAAGGTGATACTGTGCCCTAAATTGCACTGGAGTCCTAGGGAGCAAAGGTGGCACAGGAAGATGCCTGTATTTTATAGGTGTGTGAACCTGGAAGCCTAGGTATTGATTCACAAATGAAGATGTTAAGATCATGCTGAATGGGACCCCATAGACTGGGGGCTCCACTTCAGACCAGGGATTAGGCTCCAACCACACCCAAACACCGGTTTTCAAGAGAAATATTTCATTAAAAGGGGAAGAAAAGTAAAAATGGCTGGTCTCTGACTCAGGTAGGAAAACAGCAGCAAATGACCTTGAGGTACAATTTATTTATTCATTTATTTGTTTGTTTGTTTGCTTGTTTATTTTTCCATTCAAAAATTTACACTTCCTCTCCTCCTATTCTCGTCCCATTCCTCTCCCACTCTCCCACTCCCCCGCTCACCCTCCTCCCTCCCCCTTCCTCCTTAAGAGAAGGCAGGGAACCCTGTCCTGTGGGAAGTCCAAGGCCCTCCCCACTACATCAAGCCAAGGAATTATTTGCATACAAATAGACTAGGGTCCCCCCCCAAAAAAAACAGTACATTCAGTAGAAACAGTCCCAGTGCCTTTATCAATGGCTTCTCAGTCAGCCCTCATTGTCAGCCACATTCACAGAGTCCAGTTTGATCACATGCTCTTCAGTCCCGGCCCAGCTGGATTTGGTGAGCTCCCATTAGAAAAAGCATTTGTTCAACTCTGTTCATAGCAGCATTATTTGTAATAGCCAGAACCTGGAAACAACCTAGATGCCCCTCATTGGAAGAATGGATAAAGTGTGGCATATATACACATTAGAGTA
>NW_026068143.1:41756-57692 GCF_014885135.2 Alexandromys fortis | reverse complement strand
CCCAAAAAGAGGAACATGGGATGTACTCACTCATATTTGGTTTCTAGCCATAAACAAAGGACATTGAGCCTATAATTAGTGATCCTAGAGAAGCTAAATAAGGAGAACCCAAAGAAAAACATATAGGCATCCTCCGGAATATTAACCTTCATCAGGCGATGAAAGGAGACAGAGACAGAGACCCACATTGGCGCACCGGACTGAAACCTCAAGGTCCAAATCAGGAGAAGAAGGAGAGAGAGCACGAACAAGGAACTCAGGACCGCGAGGGGTGCACCCATACACTGAGACAATGGGGATGTTCTATCGGGAACTCACCAAGGCCAGCTGGCCTGGATCTGAAAAAACCTGAGATAAAACTGGACCCACTGAACATAGCAGACAATGAGGACTACTGAGAACTCAAGAACAATGGCAATGGGTTCTTTGATCCTACTGCACGAACAGGCTTTGTGGGAGCCTAGGCAGTTTGGATGCTCACCTTACGAGACCTGGACGGAGGAGGGTGGTCCTCGGACTTCCCACGGGACGGAGAACCCTGATTGCGCTTTGGGCTGACGAGGGAGGGGGACTTGATTGGGGGAGGGGGAGGGAAATGGGAGGAAGCGGTGGGGAAGAGACAGAAATCTTAAATAAATAAATAAATAAATAAATAAATAAATAAATAAATAAATAAGCCTGTCGCATAACACACTTTCTCTAAAAATGTCACAGCTCCTATTAGTGCCACTTCCCATGAGCTTATGGGGGTCATTTTCATTCAAACCACCACAGGAAGAACTAGGAGGTATTGCCTTGTTGAAGATGTGTCACCTGGGAGGGGGGGGGCTTTGAGGTTTCAAAAGTCCATGCTATTCCTAGTTAGCTTGCTAGCTCTCGTGATCTCTCTCTCTCTCTCTCTCTCTCTCTCTCTCTCTCTCTCTCTCTCTCTCTCTCTCTCTCTCATGCTTGTGGATGAGACATAAACTCTTTCTGCTGTCAAAATCCTCACCATGATGATCATGGATGCTATCCCTCTGGAACCTCCGAGCTCATGGTGTTTTGTTACAGGAACAGAAAAGTAATTAAGACACTCAACATATGTGTGGTCCCAGGACTCTGAGGACTGAGGCAGGAGAACCATTACAAGTTCTTTGTCAGCTTAGTTTGTTTTATATAGCAAGACCTTGTCTCAAAACAAGCACACACAAACGCACATTTAAAAATGAACAATATTACATTTCAGACTCTTGATTTCTGTTACCTTTGGTGTTGACTTACCAGATGAAGTGGAGGTTGATTTTCTGAAAGTCTTTGTCCAAAAAAAATTCATGTTTCTTCCCCTACCACCGCTTCTGAATCCTGCATATTATTTTGACAAAAATTATTTTCAGTATTTACCTCAGTGAATTCAGCAGCTTTCAGAATGAGTTTTTATACAACATTCTTTCAACACCCTCACAGTGTCTGATTGTCTCACTGAATTCCACAACCACTTTTGCCCATCTTATCTAAACTTAATACTTAGAAGGGGCAATCATCATTTTACACACTATTTAAGATTTGTTGTATATAGCACCAAAGTTGAGACATATTTGGTTGTATATGGTACAAAGTTGGAATTAATTCAAATAAATTGCCAGCATAAAAAGAGAGATGGGAAACTGATGCTTTTTATTAATCATATCAATATTTGTCTCAATTATCTGCTTTGGAAATAGAGATAGCTTAGGAAATATTTATAAAATATGATCTGGGAATATAGCTCAGTTGGCAGACTGCTTTCTTAGCATGCACAAAATCGCTGTTTGATCTCGAACACAACATAAAACTCATTGTGCTAACCCATATCTGTAGTATTGGCACTTGACAGGTAGTATTGGCACATAACAGGTCGAGACAGGAAGATCAGAAGTTTAACATTATCCTTGGATACACAGTGAGTGGGAAGCTAGCCTACAGTACATACAATCCTATCTCAGAAAAACAACTTAACTAAAAAAATAAAAATCTCTGAAAAGCTTATGAAGGTCAATTTTAGGTTTTATTGGGAAATACAAGAGAACAGACTTTCTTACCTGTCTTAGCTGTACTGCCCCTACAAAAACTAATCTCTCTCTCATTAGAGAATGAGCCCCTGAAAGATTCATATGAGGGCTGCAATAGATTCGGGTAAGCTTTCATAGGCTTGCAATATATATGGTGTTAAGATGATGCTTAACTGTTGAATACACCAGAGAGACCCTTAATTGTCTAAAATACATCTTTACAGTGACAATCTGTATAGCATTTTTATACTAAAATATGTTCAGTGCAGTGCTCCAAACAAGGCTCTTAAGGCTCTAGGAGACGGTCTTCATATTCTACCTCATTCTCTTTACACATTGACATTCCTTTGTAACAAAATGTGGCTGCTAGAGTGGTTAGGTTATTGATCACGTTCTTAACATCCCTGTATCACCTCCTAAAAGTGGAGCAACTAGGCGAATCTAAAACAGTTATTGCCTTCATTGTTAATTTTTCACCCTGTTCTCCGTTAGTAAAGTAACTCATCAATTAAACATTTCTTTCCTTTGATCTGGAATAAATTCTTACCAATCCCGTAAAAGTCAATTTCTGAAAGAAATAAAACATGTAACACAACATATTAGAACACTGAAAGTTCTAGAATCCGCATGTTACTTTTGACCATGTGTGCTTTTTGAAAATGTACTTTACCTCCCTCCTGGAGATACCTATGGATAAGGATTCACTCTCTGGAGTTTAGTTTATGTGTGTCATTCTGCCCATTGTATTCCTCTTCAGTGTTAGCGGCTTCAAGATGTCTACGGAATCTAATTTCATCTGCACCAGAAATTACAGGAAAATGGAAAAAAAATGGAAAAAAATCAAATGACAATAACTTGTTCTTAGTCAAAAAACTACAGCAAAGTTCACAGTATTTCAGAACATATAGAACAACTGTTAACCCTTAAAAAACTCTAACACTAGAATAGCAATAAATTTGGAAAACCACAACAACTGCTAACAGAATTACAGGCAGTTGTGAAGCACCTAGCTTCCATGTGGGAGCTAAGATCTGGTCCTTGGAAAGAGCAAGCATTCTTAATAAAGAAAGTTAGAGCTTTCTTCAAAAATCAATTCTTTGAGCATTTCATACAATCTATTTTGACCATATTCACCCTCTTCCCATGACTCCTCCCAGAACCACCTCCCATTTCCTCCCCTAGTGGTGTAAGAGGTCCTACTACACCCTAGCAACTCAACTTTGAGTCCTCCTGCCCATATATATGTATGTAGCAATCTGCTTGAGTGGGAGTGACATGCTAGGGCTATACCCTTGAAGAAAACTGACTTCCCTCCCCAAGCAGCTATCAATTGCCAATAGAAATTACCCATCTCATAAACATGCTGGGAATTCATCTAGTCTGAGGTACTGTGAATGCTGTCACAATCATTTCTCAAACTCCACAAAATGCAGCAAGTTCTAAAAGGAGCCTCATTGAGACTCAGGAAATAAATTACTCAGAAAGTCCTTGAAATTGACCAAACAGATGTATAAGGCCCTCTCACCCAGTGTTATATAAACAGTAGGGACTGTTGGAGACCTGGACTGGATGAGCAAAGCTACTGTGAAGCTGTTGAGCTGCCTGCAAGATGGCAATGGGCCCCAGAGTCCCGGCATTCCTGAACTGTCACTGATGTTAGAATGGGATTTCCATGATGCAGATGATTTTGAGACATTCCTTCTTCTGTGTGTAATCTCTCATTCATACTTTAATTAGTAACCCCAATAAGCTTACTGGTTCATCAAACTGAACTTCAGTGGTTATTTTAGTCTGTTGCTGGTTCCCCATATGTGGCGACTATGTTCATGTTTTCCCAGGATTAGGTCACACAACAATGCATGTGTGTGTAGGTGTACATGTGTGGAGGTCAGAGGACATCCTCATGTGTCTGCCTCACCTTTCACCTTTTTTGAGATAGGGTCTGTTATTTGTTGTGTATGCCAGCCTAGCAGGCCCTTGGAGCTTCTTGGGATTTCTCAGTTTCTGCCTCTCACGTGGCTGTGATTATAGATTATACAGAGACATATGTGGATAATGGACATTAATTAACCTATGTTCTTAAGCTGGCAAGGCAAATGTTCTATCCATGGAGTCATCTCCCCAGATATTTTTTTTCTGTTTGCTTGAGAAAAGTTTTTGTTATGTAGGCCAAGCTGGTCTCAAAGAGCACTAAACTTATCCCAAACTCTTTAATATTGGGGTTATAGGCATGTGCCTCCACTCTCAGAAAGTTTAATTAGTATAAAAGCTTTTCCACCAAACAGATTCATGACTTTATTTACAGTCATACAAATAAATGAGCAAAAGGCTCACATGTTATAGTAGTTCAATAGAGAGAACATTTAAACAAGTGCTTTCACCTAGTATTATTTTAGTTTCGGAGAAATTGCATCATTCCTAAGTAAATGCCAATGTAAGACAATTAGTTATATGTATTTTCTTGAACAAAACAAGTTCGACATGAGATAATACTTTGTAGTCTGTCACCTACACACTCAGAAAGAGAACACTGACATAGTTAAATGTTCTCCGTGGTGTTATTTGCCCCAGACAACTTAAGATATCTGATGTTTCAATCAAAATGCACTCCAACTCAAACTACTCCCTTTAAAGTGGAAGTAAAAAATACAAAATTGCTCTCCTAAATATTATGTAATTAAATCTGTTTACTTTTCACCTCACCCATAACTTTATAAAAGACAAGTTCAGTCTTCATGATACCATGTCAACACAAAAGTAACCCCAGAACTTTAAAAATCCTTTTCTTTTGAATATGTAATATATGGATTTATTTTTCTATCAGTTTGGCCTAATTTCAAGTAATCCTTAAATCCCTAATACTATGAATGAGCAAATACCAAAGCAAGAGTAGAAAATAATAGTGATGCCATGGAAGAAAAAGTCCACATTTTAGATGGGATGAACTTTTTTCCCCAGCAGAATAATTTTATTGGCTATTTAGGAATTTTATTCAATGCACCCTGATAACATTTCAGTTCCATTTCTCTAAGTTCCACCCTCCTACGTTGTGCCCCCCCACACACAAAAAAATACACCACATCCCATATACTCGTTGGAGCATTGCCAAGCTCCCAGTGGCCAACCCTTTAAAGATAACTGAATCCTTCCCTACCATACCTCAGCCAGAAGCCCTCAACTGTGCCAAGTTATACTTCAGCAGCTTTATCACATATTTTAAGGATTCTTTTCGATGTATTCCTGTCTAGATTGTTTCTTTATCTTTTTTTTGGGGGGGGGTTGCCACAAAAGCCTTCATTGTCTATTATTTTCAATTATGAGCTTGTAGTCATTGATACTACTGCAAAAGAAGGTTTCTTGCCCATAAAAGCCAAAGGCAGCAGGGATCACAAACTTTCACATGGCCTCCGGTGGCAGCATGGAACAAGGACACCAATATGGCCTATGGTGTCTTCACAGAGCAAAGATTCCAACATGGCCTTTGGTGGTAACATGGACCATGATCATCAACATATTCTTATAGACAGCAGCACCACACTGCCCGAGGCCATGTTGATTTTTTTGGTCTGTACTACTGATTAAGGTCAGGTCAATGCCAGTGGTCTATGTTGCCACTGATATGTGCTTTTAATATGAGCATCTGGGATATTCATTTCCAACAGGATAACAGCTGCAAGTCTGTATTCAACAAATGGTTAGATGGTTCATATCCACAGCTTGGCTAACAGCATCAAGATGTTTTGACTCATACTAATTAGTCTAGAAGAGCAAAGGCAGATACATATGCTGTGGGAGCTCCTTCAGCCAATAGCCTTTACAATACCAGCCCACTTGGGTGTGGTCTCTTATACTATAAATGCAGCTGCAAAGCCTGCATTCTCTCTCTCTTGCTTCCAGCTGTTAGACTCTGTTCCTGTTCCCTTTTTGTGCAGAAGACTGTGATCTAAGACAGTGACCTGTGCATCTCCCCTAAATAAATAACCCTTTATTGTACGTAGTTCTGAACTAGTGTAGGATTATTTTGTATCTTCTTTCACCATACATACTCTGAAGTCCACCCAAATATACAATAGACAGACCCTCTTGATTTGATAACAGCTTATATTGTCACTTATTTATCCTTAATCTAAGGCTGTATACCACTTTGGGATAGTAAAAGGTGATGATATTTAGGTTTTCTTAAAAAATTGTACTGTTTTCACTTAATTTAGAGCTCTAAGCAACAGAACTGGCTTTGCTATAAAATATGTAATATCAGCTCAGCTCTCTCTGGAGTGTGTACGTGTGTGTGCATGAGTGTACATATGTGTGTGTGTTGTAAAGGCCTGGGGTTCATGTCTAGTGTTATCCTCGAAAAGTTTCTCAATCAAATTGGAGCTCACAGATTTGACTATACTGAATATCCAGAAAGCCCCAAGATCCTCCTGTATTGGTGTGGGAGAATTGTCTGTATTCTGTCAATCATGTTTTAAATAAACGCTGATTGACCAGGCAGGATGTATAGGTGGGACGATGAGAACAGGAGAATTCTAGGAAGGAGGAAGCCCACTCCTCCCAGTCCTGCCGAGACCACCAAAGAAGCAGGATGTGACCTACCCCACTGAAAAAGGTACTGAGCCATGTGGCTAAAGTAGATAAGAATAATGTGTTAAGATAAGCTACAAGAGCTAATAAGAAGCCTGGGCTAATGGGCCAGTTTATCATTAATATAGACTTTCTGTGTAATTATTTTGGGGCTAAGCTAGCTGGACACCCGGGACGACGAGCAGGTCCTCATGTTACACTGTATGTGTCCTCCCCATACCAGCGCAAAGATTACAGGTACACCATAATATCCAGTTTTTTTTTATGTGTGTGTTGGTAATCTAAAATCAGGTCCTCGGGCATGTGTGATAAGCACTTTACTAACTGACCATTCTCTTAAGCTGCTGGACTCTGTTTTAATCTATACATCAAATGTTAAAGGGAAATTTAATTTCCTCTAGTATTTTTCCATTTTTGTTATATTTACTTCACTAATTTCAGGTGAAGAAGTCACTTGTGTCAGGGAAGACACAATACAGTATAGAAGGAAACACATCCATAGAAGAAAGAAAGGCAAGTCCCATAAAATAAAGCAGTATGCCTGGCAGTGGTGGCACATGCCTTTAATCCAAGCACTTGGGAGGCAGAGGCAGGTAGATCTCTGAGTTTGAGGCCAGCCTGGTCTACAAGAGCTAGTTCCAGGACAGGTACCAAAAACTACAGGGAAACCCTGTCTCAAAAATCCAAAAAAAANAAAAAAAAAAAAAAAAAAAAAAAAAAAAAAAAAAAAAAAAAAAAAAAAAAGAAAGAAAGAAAGAAAGAAAGAAAGAAAGAAACAAAGGGAAACAGCGGTATTTCTGGACAATCTATCACAAACAGAAATAAAAATCTTGAAAAGACAGAAAGAAGGACATGAAAATATTAGGCTTGAAAAAACTTTTTAAAAGTTTGTTTCATTTATACCATCTCCCATATCCCCTTTCCTGAAATGAGACTAAAATACACAGTTAGCCAAAGTGTAGAGAGTCTGAGAATCACCCTGAATTTGCAGTGGAAATACCAGGTGGGAAAAACTAAACTTTTCATCACACCACCAGGTTTATCAGTACATGCTTGTATTACTGACAATTGGAAAGCAGAGAAAGGAGAATCAGGTATTAGGAGACAACCCTGGCTATAAAGGGGAATTGAGACTACTGTGGACTACATAAAACCCATCCTCAAGAAACTAGCAAGGAAAACAAAACAAACAAAAAGGAAAGAAATAGCCAATCCTAACCAAATCCAAACGGGCAAGTGATATGACAAAGGTAGCTTATGACAAAATTAGAACATAAATCCCTTGAACATTCAAACGTCATGCTAATGTACCATTATAACAGGGCTGGAAAAGGATTGCAATTTCTTCATCAAATCTCTGGCTAGTCTTCAAAGTTGTAACTACGGGGTGGGGGTGGGGGGTTCTTTCTTACAGGGAAAGCATTTAAATCTACATATGCTTATGTACTGGCTTTTGTTACAATTTAGAGAAGTTGTAACAGTCATCTGCAAAGAAAACAGAGCTCACCCAGGCTCAAAGTATAAATAGAACTATCTGTTTTTACAAACTCCTGGCACCTATTCCTTATTTACTTATTTATTTGATATGGGGCAAGCAGTGGACCAGATGTTACCGATAGAGTATTGAGGAGCCTTATCCAGGACAAAGGGCCCAAACCTTGAGATTTTTCTTGGCAAATCTGCCACACTGATAGAAGCTAGGCACACTTCAACAGCTGCAAGGACACATCTGAGGTCCTAGGTGTCTCCCAACTTCTGGTGTTAGCTGTTTATAAACCACACCTCAGTGGCAAAAGAAAAAGGACTTTGGCTTTGGAGACTCATCTGCTCATGTTTTAAGAGCATTAGGTTTGCAATCATTCATTTAAAAAATTCTTCTTGCAGATCCTGCCTAATTTTCATTTGTCATTTGGTTCTCTTCTAATTTGTGAAAGTTACAAGACTTCTTGAAATCGTTTGTTAAAAGAGGTGGCTGTCCTTTGTGCTTTTGGCACCCACTTGTAAAGATGTTTCAGAGAAATCTGGTATATTTTCTTTCTTGTCATTTGGAGGTTCTTTTGAGCCATTTGAATGTGACTGAAAGAAAGATTTGCACTGCATTCCTGTCATTTTGGGAGGGGATTCTTTGGAGATTTAGAGTTCTTTTCCTTCTGTAATTTGTCTGAGAGTAAAATCTTGTTTCTAGTAGAGAATGGAGTCAAATATATATATATATATAGTTTCTGATTTACAATGTAAGGCAGGGACACCTGCCTGACAAGATGTGACTGCCAGGATGCCCGATCCCTAGGGAAAAATTACTTATAGGAGGTTGAGAGATATTTCTATTATATGAACCCTCCTGGTGCAGGAGAATTGTCTGTATTCTGTCAATCATATTATAAATAAACACTGATTGGCCAGGCAGGGAAATATAGGTGGGAAAACCAGACAGGAAGTAGAAATGATGTAATGAGAACAGGAGAATTCTGGGAAGGAGGAAGTTGATTCCTCCCACTCCTGCCAAAATCACCTAAGCAGCAGGATGTGATCTGCCCCACTGAAAAAAGGTACTGAGCAACATGGCTAACATAGATCAGAAAAATGGGTTAATCAATATGTGAGAGTTAGCCAGTGAGAGGCTAAAGATAATGGGTCAATCAGCTTATAATTTATGGAGACCTATGTGTGATTTTCTTTGTGGGGTACTGGGAGGGACAGAAACACAAACAAACAAGCCAGCCCCTCATGTTACAGATTGGCACCCTCGTGGATAACTTCATCCACAAAAAGCCTGAGAAAGCTTGGGAAAGACTAGAGTCAAGCATTTTGGTTTTCAGCCCTATCAGGAAAAAAGCTGTCTGGTTTAAAATGCCAGCTTTCTGGGCCTTCCTACCAGGGAAAACTCTGACTCTTTCAAGCAGGCAGTCTGGACTATGGAGCTATGGACACATTGTTGCAGCTTGCTTCCTGGCAAGGACCTTGAAATGCCATAGGAGCTTTTCAGTGTTGCTTTCACACAGTTGGTGCTTGATTCCTGGCAAGGACCTTAAAATGCCACAGAGTTGTGGCAAAAAACTTCTCCATATTCCTTAGCAAATTAAAGACCCATGTGGTCAGAAAAAGAGAGAGATACAGTAAAGAGAGATTCAAAGAGTAAGAAAACCTCTAAATGGTTTATAGTGTGTTAAAAATATATACAGGATAAAGGTTAAAGTTCAAAGAGAGAAAGAAAGAAAGAAAGAAAGAAAGAAAGAAAGAAAGACAGACAGACAGCCTGGGAGGCAGAGACAGACGGATCTCTTTGAGTTCAAGGATAGCCTGGTTTACAGAGGGAATTTCAGGACAGATACACAGAGACCCTGTCTCAAAAGCCAAAAGTTAAAAGTAAATATAAAAGAAATAAAGCTTAAAATAAAGCCACATAAAGATGGAAAATACACAGAGAATCTTGATACTATATGTTATTATGCTCACTTTGAATTGTTTGAATGCTAAGGAAGGAACAACCGCTACTAAAAGATATTTGCTTATAAATGCTGCAGAATTAATCCAAGATAGGTATTTTGAAAATACCTTGGCTTCAAAATTGAAGTCAGAAGGTATGTTACTTTGGAGAAGAGATTTTGCTTTTGTTTGCCACCTCCCCCACCCCTAGCCTGTAAGTGTGTCTATGAACATATGCATGTGCACAGAGGCCAGAGATCAACTTCAGTTGTTTTCCTCCATTGTTTATTATTCTATTAAAACAAAACAAAACAAAACAAAAACAAGGTCTCTAACTGAACGTGGAGCTTTTCATAAACCAGTCTGCCTCCATGTTAGGCTTCAAAGCTACCTTATAGTAAAGACAATTTAGATTTGTTCCTTTTTATGATTAAATTTGTTTCTCAAGGACTGAGCTATGTCCCCTAGTCACCTGCAACCTTAACTGTTCTGTACAACTTATTCCAGGAAACCTCAACTATACCATTGTTTCAAAAGGTTATTATGACTATGTATTTTTATGAACTTATCATTGTTATAATTATGCTGGCCTGCCCTCTCACCTGGGTACCCCGTCCCTTTAAGAGACAAACTCTGCCCACTCTGAATCTCCCCCTTCCTGCCAAGGCAAGCTGGTCTCCAATGTCTCTTCCTTTCTCTCTCATTGTCCATTCTTCTTCTGAAGAGGCAGCCTCTGACTCCCTTCCCTCCCTTTTCTTCCCTCTCTGTCCCCTTCTCTTTCTCTTTCTCCCATACCCTCTTACCCTTATACCCTCCCAATACCCACTAAATAAACTCTCCATACTCAATCTCTCTCTACATGGCATATCTGTCTGTCTCCCTTCCGACTGGGGTCTCCCTCCCACCATGGAACCTGCCAGGGTCACCAGCTCCATAAATAATAACAGTCATGACCACCTGTTTTTTGTTCTGTTTGTTAAGACAGGGTTTCTCTGTTTAACAGCCCTGGCTGTCCTGGAACTAACTCTTGTAGATCAGGCTGGCCTCAAACTCACAGAGTTCCGTCTGCCGTTGCCTCCCAAGTGCTGGGATTAAAGGCATGCACCACCACCACCACCCGACATAACCATCTGTTTTCATGTCCACCTTGCAAACATGTCTTTGTTTCAGAAGGTTATTATTACCAACTTGTTATGTTTATTTTCTGCTTCTGTAACCCTATTTGTCCCCCAATCCCCAATTTGGAAACCCCCATCTTCTGACCTATAAAAATTCTTATCTCACTCATGTCCAATGCTGATGTTTTGAATACAGATATTAGGGAGAGAAATCCCACGTATATGAATAAAATAAGCTTGTTTTAATTAATTTGGCCATGATGGCTTGTGTTGGTAGTCTTTCTCCTTGAATCTGTGGGACTACCACTTTAAAAGATGGTAGGAGAAGCTTGAAAGTGAACTCCAGAATTCTCCTGTCTTTACCTTCCCAGTTTTATGGTTTTAGGTGTACATGGTCACATGTAACCTTTTACATAGGTGCCAGGGATCTGAACTCGGGTCCTCATGCTTGCATGACAAAGAGTTTACTGTTGGAGCAATCCTCTAGTTTCAGCTTTTCATCCTAAAACCCTGTGATCTGCATAGCAGTATTGCATCTTTGCTATTATGTGCATCAAACAGAATTCTGAATATCACCCTAGAAATGTAATTCAGCATTTATATTATTTTTATGGATGAGATTCTTTGTACATTTAACAGCTGGCACAAAATGAGCTACTAGAACATAACCACTCATTTCCCAGCTGTAAATTGCTTACATGAGATTAAGTACCAACTGAATAACACAGAAAATAAATGCTCAAGAGCAGCAGAGAAAAGGCAGACTGCTGTTCCCTGCAACAGCTGCAAAAGCAGAAGCATGTGGGAGGCACAGCATTTGAATGAGGGGACTGATCTGGGCACTTTAGGAAAGACAAACAACCTCAGGAGGAAGATTAGCCTGGCTAAAACAAAAGATAAAAGCCTGAGGTGGATAGGGTGGCGGGAGTCGTAAAAATAAGGAATATCCTACCCCTCCCCCCAAAAAAACCCCTAAGTGTCAGTAATGGCTAGAAACTATGGCACAAATAGTATTACTAACAGGGATGTGTTTGTAGGGATGAACATCTTATATAATGCATATCACAGAATCATGTTAATTGACCAAATAGCACTTACTAAGAATATTGAGTTTGATAATATGTGTAGAAACTGATGAATATTTTAAATAATTATGCAATTAATTTAGACCAACACTTCAGTTATTCGAAAGGAACCCACCATTTTTTCTCCCACTTTTTGGTGTATGTGTTCATGCTGTGTAAGTTTATGCATGCATGTGTGTTTGTGTATACATGTGAATTTTGGAGTCAGAGGTTGATGTTATGGTCCTCATTGATTGCTCTCTACATTACCTCCTAAGTGCTGGGATCACAAGTCTATTCTACCATGCCTGATTTATGCTGTTCTGGGAATGGAACCTAGGGATTAAAAGATGCCAAGTATGTACTCTATGAGCTCAGCTCTGCCTTTTCTCCCCCTCTTTAACTGTGAGAAAGTATTCTACTATGTAGATCAGGGAAGACATGACTTCACAATTCTCTTGCCACAGCCTCCAGAGAAGCAGGGGTAACATGAATGTGACACCACACTCAGTCACACTTTATCTGAGGATTGCCTGTAACTCATAATTTTACTGTTCCAGGCTCATTACATTCATGTGTCACATGTCTAGCTGTATATTATCTTTTCAATTTTGTGAAGGTGGGAGTCTCATCATGCTCACCAAAAATTCAATGTCTCCCAAAGCTCAACCTAGCCAGCATCCATTAATGCTATATCAGTTTACATTACATAAGCTAAGTACTTGCAATTTCCTAAATATTTTGTATCATATTCATGGATGATCCAGGTATGGTTTTAATACCTTGGTGCCCCCTGGGAGCCTAGAAGTTACCTCTGTGTATGGCAAGCAATTCCCTGGCTGTACACAGGTACAAAGGTCCCTTTAAGAGACAAGCTCTGCCTACTTCCGATATCTCTCTCTTCCTGTCATTCTTCTGAAGAGGCAGGTCTCTAGGTCTCTCTCCTTTTAAGTTCTGTCTGTATGGTGTATTCTGTCACCCATCACAAAGGTCCCTTTCACACTGTATCATAACAATGGTGCCATGAGAAACTCAGCAGGCTCTCCTTTGCAGCTGAGGAGAACTGGAGGTCCTAGAACCCTTCAATGTGGTCACTTTTCCAACTGGGGATTGCTGTAATTCTATACCCAACACTGGCAAAAACAGGAGTAAAGATAGGTCCCTCCCACACCTATGACCATCCTTCCACGAGTGAGGATTCACCTCTAGGCTTGCCTTCAGGCTTCACTCAGGGACCCATTACTGGGCACCCACAATCTCGGGGACTCAGAGCCCCCTGACCCCTGCCTTTATGCTCTACAGACTGCAAAGGCTGCCTGTGCCAATCATGTTCAGTTCTCTCTTAGTCTCTGGGATGCTGGAGGCTATAGGCTTAGGATCATCTCTACTTCACAGAAAATGACCCCCCTTCAGATATCAAACCATATAGCCGCTTATTGGTACCCTACATTTTGTCAGTGATTTGGAAGTTGGGAGTGCAGACTCTGTTTTTTTCCTCATTCTTCTGTTTGTCTTTTCCCACTGCCACCTTTATAGAGCTCTGGCTCACTGTTGGCAGCATATGCTGGGGAGGTTTTCTGTCTACTTCATGTGTGAATGGTGTTGCCACATAGAGGTGATTCTGACTGTTTCAAATATATGTTTTAGATATCCTGTGTGTTTGTCTAGTTATTTGGGTCTGTTTAAAATTTGTATACTGCCTTGAAACACCTGAGCAGGTGCCACCTTCACTAAGGGCAGGTCAGATTATCTAACTGCCATCTTTGCTTTCGGTGACCCCATGACTGCTGCTTGCTACCTGCTAGCTCTCCCAGCTTGCAGGGACCCCACCCACCTGCCCACTTCACCTGCAGTGGTTCTGCTTCCTCACACCTGCTAGGAATCTGTGACTTTTCTCCAATTTCTTTTTCTCCCTCTCTTAACGTTTTGAGTGCATGTAAGCTAGCTTTAACTCTGCATGTGTATCTGATTTGCAACTTAAAATCAACTGTGCATATATGAAACTCTGTTCACTGTATCTCCTTCTAGACTAAGGAAGCAATAAGTTTCAAACACGTTAAATTTTTATGTACTTTGAAATGATGATAAAATATGGCTAGATTTGTTACAACATACTGTCTATGTGATTCAATCCTGTTTTAAAATTTATTCTACATACTGATAAAATTTAAGGCTATAAAGATCTATTTCAGATTAACAAAAGCTAACATAGAGATTTACACTATCCAGCCTTTGCTGTAAGCTGTTCTTCTCTATTGTAAGTTTTTACTGTTAAGTTTCTATTGCAAAATTTTTCTTTACTTCTTTGTCCTTCACAATTATGAATCTCATCTGTTAAGCTAATGCCAGTTACAGTCAAGCTGGAGGACTCTGGGTAAAACATTCCTCCACAAACTCTCAAATTGGATCCAACACTTTAGGTGGATCCTATACTATAGTCATAACTCATATATACCCAATAGACAGCCCTCAAATGCTCAAGAGATCTAGGTAATATGGCACTTAAATGTTTAATTAAAAAGGCTTTTCATAACTGGTAGACAGGTTGGCTTCTGGCAGCAACACCTACTTCCTCCAAAGAAGAAGAATTGGCACAAAAGAACGTCCATCAGTAACTTGTTTCATCACGTGAGAGTGCTAGCCACTGAGCAAACCTGCTTTTCGCCTCAACTGCTGCAAAGACCTCTCCAAATCATGGACAGCAGGACACTGAGGTATCAACTGCCCAGGGCAAAGTAGGTTGCTCTTCCTAAAAACTCCAAATCCACAGGATCGTCTGAAGTCTGTCAGGCCCCACAGTGCTAGCTGTAAGATGAAATGTTGCCCTGAAGCCCCTGCCCTCAATGACCATGAAGTACCCTAGGGAATGACAGCCCAGGTAGCCAATCCAGACCTTGTCATTTTTAAATCAATTGAGTCAAAATTTTAAATTTTATCCTCCTCAGGATCTCTGATACAATTTGACAGCTGGGAGGTTTGCCAGTTTAAAAGGGATAACTTCACAAAACAGATTTCAGCAGAACTTCTTAGTTTAAATAAAAAGTGTTTTAAGATACAAAGCTCAAGATGCAAGGACCTAAGAATGTTTTAGGCTCTAAGAAGGTGTTCAGGGTATGCAAATGCAAGTTATTAAGGTCTGTACAGGCATCTTATAAAGGTCTGAGGATACAAATGTTTAAGAGTACTAGAAAGTGACTTAAGGTATGCAAATGCAAGTTCTGAGGTCTGAGGATAAAAAGCTTAAGTGATGACAAAGGCAAATGATTTGAGATATTTAAAGGAATAAAGTATGTTCCAGATTTCTGTTATATTAGGACTCTAAGGGTCCATAGTCTTAACATTAATCAATCATCCCCTTTCCTTCCTTCCCCCATCCTCCTCTCCTTTCAATAAAATTCCACACTTATGTTCTGTCTGTATGGTGTATTCTTTCACCCACTGCAGTAGTCCCTCTTGTGCCACACCATAACATAAAAATAGTGGTGCACACCTGGAATCTCAGTACTTGATAGAGGCAGAAAAATCAGGAACTCATGGTCATCCTGGCTACACTGGGAGTCTGAGGCCAGCGTGGACCAAATGAGACCTTTTCTAAGAAATTAAGCTTTTTTTAATATAATTTTTTTATTGAGAATAGGAAAAAAAAGTTTCCGCCTCCTCCCAGCCTCCCATTTCCCTCCCCCCACTCTTCTCCCCCGCCCCCCACTCCTCTCCCCC
>NW_026068143.1:33543-35479 GCF_014885135.2 Alexandromys fortis | reverse complement strand
GTTGTTGGAGGAAGTCTTGCATTGGCACCTTCCCATCTCCTCCTTCAAATGGAGCCAGGAGAGGCCTGGTGTCTTGGTCCAGTCTTTGCTGTGAATGAGTCTCTGGGTGTATCTTTTCAGTGTAGAAGCATGGACCGTCCCGTTGAGCTGGAACTCCTCAGCACCCAAACATGGACTACGGTCCAGATGGAGCTCCTTAGGACCACTCTGGGTGGGTTGTGGATGCAAGCCTGATGTCTCTCCTGGTGCCTGGACCGGATTTCCTTGCTGCTTGGGTGGCTCGTAAACAAAGGACCTACCTAGCTCGGTGCAGGCAGGCTAGTGGGAACAAAAGAGCTACCACCCACCCGTTTGCCCTGCCGATTCAGATTCAGTCCTAGAGCCCGAACAGGCTGGGCTGGGAGATGTTATGTGGTCAAAGAGGGAAGGGAGTTAGACGGAGGGGGAGGAGGGTTGTGGATGCAAGCTGGGTGGGATAGGAAGAGAGAGGAGGTATTGGGCAGAGTAGCCCTTGAGGATGACCAGGAAGTGTAGGAGGGGTGTCTGAGTTCCCTGTCCCGGGCTGCTGCTGAGGTCAGAAACTCACCCCAGTGATGTCCCTCCTGGTGCCGGGTTCGGATCTCCTTCTAAGAAATTAAGCTTAATGAATAAAAACAATTACTCCATGAAACAAACATGGCATGAAAGCTCATATCTATACTCTTAACACTTAGAAGGTTGAGCCAGGGGCTAGAGTATAGGAGGTCCTGAATTAAATTCTCAGCAACACATAGTGGCTCACAACTATTTATAAAGGGATTTGATGACCTCTTCTGACATACAATAATGCACGTAGATAGAGAACTCAAACAAAAAAGAAAATTACATTAAAAACTACATTAATAAGCATTTTTTAATGAAAAATAAGAAGATTGGGGCAGGAGGCTTGACTTTTGATGCCAGCCTGAGCTTCATGGTATCTTTCAGGACAGCCTGATTCACACAATATAATTAAGGGCAGTCCTAGCTACATGGTGAAACCTTGCCTCAAAATCAGAAGAAAAATAAATAAATCCAGCAATGTTTAAATTGATGTGTAAGATAAAATGTAATAGGATATGGTATCCACGTTCACAAATTACAAATGTACCATGAAACTAAAAGAAAAAAAATTAAAATATATTTCCTGAAAGTAAGAAAGATTTTGGCAATGATATTCCTCTAGTTATTCTTATTAAATGATTTCTTGAGTTCCTGTGTACAAAGCTAAAATACCCTGCTAGTTAGACTGGAAATCTGAAGGAGAAATATTCCAATTTTGTAGACATTCTGTTAGGAGGGTTTGTAATCATTTGCCATACAATCATAAGATTTTGAGTTGGATCCTCATAATCCTGGAATAGATCCCATATGGAAGGACTTAGAGATGGCTCACTGGGTAAGTGTGCTTGTTGCTATGTCTAACCACCCAAGTTGGATCCCTGGGAAGCACATCATTAAAGGAGAAAAACAACTTCTGCAATATACCATGTCACACAACTGCTGACTCCCTATACAAATTATAAATAATATAAAAATGTTGAGCATAGTAGTATATTAATCCGTGTGTGAATGACTCCTGGTTAACATCAAAGGCTAAGATCTATCCTCCATATATGTAGACACAAATAAAATATATACACCACCTACAGGCATAAACCTAACATAAGCACATGTGCATGTGCGCGCACACAGACATACATACACACACCATTAAATTAGGTGAAAAGTAGAAAAAATCTGAGACACCCCTCCTACACTTCCTGGTCATCCTCAGGGGCTGCTCTGCCCGATACCTCCTCTCTCTTCCTATCCCACCCAGCTTGCATCCACAACCCTCTCCGCCCCCTCCGTCTGACCCCCTTCCTTCTTTGACAACATAACATCTCCCAGCCCAGCCTGTTCGGGCTCTAGGACC
>NW_026068143.1:6923-25739 GCF_014885135.2 Alexandromys fortis | reverse complement strand
TTATTATTATTATTATTATTATTATTATTATTTAATTTTCGAGACAGGGTTTCTTCATAGCTTTTTGTTCCTGTCCTGGAACTAGCTCTTGTAGACCAGGCTGGCCTCGAACTCCCAGAGATCTGCCTGCCTCTGCCTCCCGAGTGCTGGGATTAAAGGTGTGTGCCACCACCGCCCGGCTCGGTTTTATTTTTTAACTTAACAAGAAAAATTTCTTGGTCAGGACGTGATGGTGCAGCCCTTTAATCTCAGCACTAGGGAGGTAGGAGCAGGCAGAGCTCTGGGAGTTTGAGGCCAGCCTGCTCTACAAAGCAAGTTCCAGGACTGCCAGTCCTGTTACGCATAGAAATCCTGTGTCGAAAAATAACATAAATTTCTTAGGCAGAGTTCTCATAATACTGGTTCTTCAGAAACTCATCATCTCGACCAGGCTGGCCTCAGCCACAGCTATCTGCCTGCCTCTGACCCTGGAGTGCTGGGATTAAAGGCATGTGTCCCGTATTCCTAACGAATTGTCTCAAATTTTAGTAATTAGGACCTATCCATGCTTTAATAATACCTTGAACTTTTTCTTTTTCTTTTTCTAATGAGTTTCTTAAAATTTATCGCCAGCATGTATGAGGAAAATTGTAATCGTTTCTATTTGGGATTAAATTCTATTCACTCTAATCTTTCTTTTACTGATTTTTAACTTATAATTTGTAGTTCAAACTACAGTGAAGTCTGGGCACTTTGCCTCCATGTATGTCTGTGGGAAGGAAGTATTCGCCTAGTACCTGCATAGTCCAGAACAGGGCTGCAATCCCCAGCAACCTGGGGTTACAGGAAATTATTAGCCACCTGACAGGGGTGCTGGAACTCAAAGTCTGGTTATATGCAATGCAGTGGCGATCCAAACATTACTTCTAAGCGACCTTTTTGCCCACAAGAGGTTTTTAAATATTTGTGCAATATAATGTTTCACAATTAATTTGGAGGAAATTTGTAGTATTTAACGCTTGTATTCTGATAGCGACTTGGCAACACCACCACCTGCTGGATACTAGGTAATATGGCAGTTTGCCTTTCCAATGCTAATTTTACTGCTTTGTTTCCTAGTACAATGGATTGTATCATGCAAGGTTTATATGACTATGGGGATACCTTAATTTACTGGTTACTAGGTATCAGTTTTCTTTTCAATATGTTATCATTAAGGAAGAACATGGCACTCCTAAGCACCATACAATCTTTACTAGAAACTCATTCAGGTTGGGAGATTCAGGATTTAAGAGAGGCAATGATAAAAAGATTTGAAATGATTGAAGAAATTATTGGAGCTGGTGAACAGAGTAAGAAGGCACAAGGACAGGATACAATACCAGCACCAGTTATTAGAACTGGCTTACCCAGGATTCTAACGACATACCCTACACTTAATTCTGACAAAGTGTCAACTTCTAAAGACTTAAAGGGAGTCAAAGAAGCTAGATGGACGCCAATAGCAATGAATGATCTAAAAGAAATTAAGCAAGCTGTCATTAATTTTGGCTTGCACTCTGCATATGTTAAGGAAATGATAAGGACTTGGGCTTCTAATGTCAGAGCTACCCCCCCATGATTTCTTTCAGTTAGTGTCTGCAGTTTTAGATGATGGACCTTCCTTGATGTTTGGAATCTATTTCAGAGAAGAATCCAATCATATGGAATAGCAAGGAAGAGCAAAAGGTATAGAGGTTTCCCAAGATTAAATTTTTGGTGTAGGAGCATATGCTGATCCACAGGTCCAAGCTCTTTATGATGAAGAAGTATTGAGTCTATGTCACCAAGCAGCTTTAAATGCTTGGAATAGGATATAAGATCCAAGAAAAAGAGTCGAATCATATACTAGGATTAGGCAGGGGCAGAAAGATCCCTTTATTGACTTTTTGCAAAGATTAATTAAGGCTCTGGACATAGGGGTAACAGACCCAGAAGCTAGACGAATACTACTTGAATCTCTATCTTTTGAAAATGCAAATATAGATTGCAAAAAGATAATTGGGCCTTTAAGGTCTAGATCAGCACCTATAGATGAATGGATTCAGGATACTATGAATGTTGAGAAGTTTAGCTATAATGATGAATCTTGGGTAGGGGAAGCAATTTCCAAACAATGAAGACACATCAAAGTGCCAGGTGTTTTAATTGTGGTAAATTAGGACATCTGAAAAGGGATTGCAGGCAAAAAATTTTCTAGGAATAATATCTCCTCTGGGAATGACAAAAATAGGAGACCTCGGCCTTCAGGTATATATAGGAGATGCAGTAATGGTCGACATTGGTCCAACAAACGCAGGTCAACAACAGACAGACATGGCAACCTGATACCATTGGGAAACCCCTTGAGGGGCCTCTTGCACCAAGCCAAAAGTGGCCCAGTCATTTCCAGTCACAGTGGAGAACGTGCCTCACCAAGAAAATTAAAAGATTCAATTTCTGCTGTAAAAAGGTCTAAATGATAAATTACATGAATTACATATGGAAGATGAGTCAAAAATCCAGTAGAACATAGTAAACATATATTGTGGCAGACTTCTATTAACGATCAAAGACCAAAGCTAAGAGTCTGTATTAATGGCACTTTTATTGAAGGCTTATTAGACATGGGTGTGGATGTAATCATTACTCCAGAACATTGGCATCCGAATTGGCCTCTTCAAGAGGCAGATGTTCAGTTCCTTGGAATTGGAACCCTATCTTGTGTAAAACAAAGCACATGATGGGTTGAATGCATAGGGCCTGAAGGGCAAATAGGAAGACTAAGGCCAATATTGCAATAAATTTATGGGGCTGTGACCTGCTACAGCAATGGAATACCCAGATTAACATTCCTGTAGTTCCAGGAACTCATAATTCTGGGAAGGATATGACGAGGTATTATGGAAAAAGGTAACTGGCCATTCAGGCTGTACGAGAACATACACTAAAAAGCACTTTTAGAGGTACCAGCAGCCCGAACTTTAAAATGGCTAAATGAGAAGTCAATATGGATCAAACAGTGGCCTCTAGCTGAAGATAAATTACAGGCATTAGAAAAGCTGGTATAAGAGCAACTACATGCTCACCATATTGAAGAATCAACCAGCCCTTGGAATACTCCTGTGTTCATTTTAAAAATGAAATCTGGTAAATGGAGAATGGTGACAGATCTAAGAGTTGTCAACAAGGTAATTCAGCATATGGTGTAGTATGAACTGCGGGCCTCTTCCCACAGCCCGGCCTCTGGCCGCCTGGCTAGCTTATGCCCCAAAATAACAACACACAAACTGTATTCTTTTAAACACTGCTTGGCCCATTAGCTCTAGCTTCTTACTGGCTAATTCTCACATTTGATTACCCATTTCTATTAATGTGTGTAGCACCCCAAAGTTCGCTTACGAGGAAGATTCTAGCCTACATCCATCTTGGGTCGGAGGTTCATCACATCTGTCTCAGAGAGGAGAGAGAATGGCGTCTATCTGAGGAATCTTACCTCACTTCCTCTTCCTCCCAGCATTCTGTTCTGTTTACTCCATCCACCTATGTTCTAACCTATGAGACCAAGCAGTTTCTATATTAATTAACCAAGACCTTCCTACATCAATTCCCCCTTTTCTGTTTAAACAAAAAAGGAAGGCTTTAACTTTATCATAGCAAAATTACATATAACAAAACAGTTATCAAGTAAAAATTACAATATTTACATCTATTTTATCTTTATCATAACACAGGAAAACTGTAACTAACTATTCTTCAACTCCATCAAAGACTCCAGAAAGATACAATATTAACTAAGCAAACAAGAAATAAGCAACTTTCAAAACTCTAGAAACGACAGAGACATCTCACTGTCTGGACAATCACGGTTCCTCTGTACCGTTGGGGCATCATGCATCTTCGGCCTACAGCACACTTTTTCCATGAAGCAGGAAATTTCAAAGGCAGTTCAGTCATTATCTGCTGCATCCTGCAGAATGTCCCACTGACTCTTTCATAAATCAGGAACCCCAATAGGTCATCTCACCTTTAGTCAAGTTCAGCAATCCTCTCTCTGAGGGTTCTCTGTGTCCAGTTTATGCAACAGTCCAGGCAAGAGCAATTTCTTGCCCAAATGGCTAACGAACTCCATAAAGAACCTGTTCCATGCCCATCTTCCTCTTGAAGTAGATTGGTGCTGCCAGGAGCAGAGTGTCTCATTGTCACGAATAGTCCTAAGTTATTAAAACATTAAAATGCCATATTTTATAGTCTTTGAAAGATATGAAGAATGCCAATTTAACTCAAATATATCTATGTACATCTAGAAAATCTAACTAACATAACTACAAGCTTGACTATTATCAATGATTATTTATTAACAATCTATATACATTACATTTTTAAATGAACTACACAATCGCAATACCCTAACCAATATCAGAAATATATATATATATATAACAAAATTGACCTTAAATTTATATCAACAAAACAAAACTTATACCAATGTAAATTATCCATATCTATATCATATCCCCCTTTAAATGTAAAAGAACATTTATAAAAAATATTTGGGAATATGGGCACAGTTATTTCTCTCCAAACTGCCTCCTGCTGTATGGGGGCGCTGTTAATAAGGTCTTTTGTGGTATAACCTGTCTGTTAGGTTCATCTCAGTTGGCAGTTGAATGAAGTCATTTTTTGAAGGTGTTCACAGCAACCCTTTAGGAGGGCGTGGTCCATCATACCATATTGGAATAGAAACAATCCACAGGGTCTCATTCTCTGTGAAAACAAAAGAAGAAACTCTTTTCCGAAGTATCATATCCTAAGATCCAAATTCTGAAGTCAAGGTATTTTCAAAATATCTATGTTGGATTAGTTCAGAAGCATTTATAAACAAATATCTTTTAGCAGCTGTTGCTCCTTCCTCAGCATTGAAACAATTCAAAGAGAGCATAATAGCATACAGTATCAAAATTCGCTGTGTATTTTCCATCTTTGTACAGCTTTATTTTAACCCTATTTTGTTTATTTTTACTTTTTGAGGCATATTTTCTGTATATCTTTGTACTGGAATAACTCTGAAGACCAGGCTGTCATTGAACTCTCAGAGATCTGTCTGTATCTGCCTCCCAGGCATTGGGATTAAAGGCGTGTGCTACCATACCTTGAAGTCAAAAAGATCAATCTCCCTCTGCCTTCCAAGTGTTGGGATTAAAGGTATGTCCTACAACACCCAACTACTCTCTTTCTTCCTTTTTTTGTTTCTTACTTTAAGAACTTTAACTTTTAGAATGCATATATTTTTAACACACTAAATTATTTAACTTTTTTTCCCCTTGAATCTTTCTTTACTGTAGATCTCTCTTTTTCTGACTACATAAATCTTTAAGGAGAGGGTTAAAGCTGTGGTTTTGACAGCTAGATCCAGCCCATTCCTTAGCTTTCCAGCCTCATAGCTGAGGTTCTAACTGTAGCCACAACTCTATGGCATTTCAAGGTCCCTGTCAGCAAGCAAGTTGCAGCATTCTGCTCACAGATCACACTCATTCGGACTGACTGCCTGAGTCAGTTTGCCCTGGCAAGACAGACCAGAAAGCCAGCATTTAAAATAAAACAGAACAAAGTTTTCCTGCTACGGCTGAAAACAAACAAGCATGCAGTCAGCTTTTATCAATACCATTTAAGTGTTTCATGGCAGGACCTCTTAATGAACTGCAGGGTTTTGCAGCTAAAGATGAGTCAGGAGGCCTCTCTTAGATAAGAGCACTTGCTTGCCTCTAGCAAGCAGAATAGATCTGGGAAATTGCAGCTACCAAGAAAACATGCTTTACTCTATTCTTTCCCAAGCTTTCTCAGGCTTTCTGTGGATGCAGTTGCCCAAGTCTGGGTGCCATTCTGTAGTATGAGCTGCGGGCCTCTTCCCACAGCCCGGCTCCTGGCCACCTGCCTAGCTTATGCCCCGAAATAACAGCACACAAAATGTATTCTTTTAAACACTGCTTGGCCCGTTAGCTCTAGCTTCTTACTGGCTAATTCTCACATCTTGATTAATGTGTGTAGCACCCCAAGGTTCGCTTACCGGGAAGATTCTAGACAACGTCTATCTTGGGTCGGAGCTTCATCGCATCTTCCCCAGAGAAGAGAGGGAATGGCGTCTGTCTGAGGCATCTTACCTCACTTCCTCTTCCTCTCAGCATTCTGTTCTGTTTACTCAACCCAACTATGAGACCAAGCAGTTTCTTTATTAATTCACCAATGACCTTCCTCCATCAGTATGGGCCCACTACAATCTGGAAGTCCTTTGCCTTCTCTATTACCAAAAAAAAAAATAGCCTCTTATAGATATTGATTTGAAAGATTGTTTTTTCACTATACCTTTACAAGAAAAGGATAGAGAATAAATTGCCGTCATGGTGCCTACTTATAATAATTCTCAGGATATTAGGAGATATCAATGGACTATCCTCCCACAGGGGATGCAAAATAGTCCCACATTATGCCAATATTTTGTAAGTAAGCCATTGGAAATAATTCATAAGCAATTTCCCAAGTCCATAATTTATCATTACATGGATGACATTTTGTTATCTGATTCAAATAAAGATACTTTAGAAAGGATGTTTGAAAAAGTAAAAAAAAAAAGTCTTGCCTGATTTTTTGGAGTTGATCTTGTATCCTGCCACATTACTAAAGGTGTTTATCAGCTGTAGGAGTTCTTTGGTGGAGTTTTTGGGGGCGTTTATGTACACTATCATATCATATTATATCATCTGCAAATAAAGAAAGTTTAACTTCTTCCTTTCCAATTTGAATCCCCTTGATTCCCTTATGTCCTCTTATTGCCATTGCTAAAACTTCAAGCAGGTATGGAGAGAGTAGACAGCCTTGTCATGTTCCTGATTTTAGTGGAATGGCTTTGAGATGAATGATGAATTACATTGATAGATTTTCGTATGTTGAACCAGCCCTGCATCTCTGGGATGAAGCCTACTTGATCATAATGGATAATTTTTCTAATGTGTTCTTGGATTCAGTTTTCCAGTATTTTATTGAGGATTTTTGTGTCAATGTTCATGAGTGAGATTGGCCTGTAATTCTCTTTCTTGGTTGAGTCTTTGTGTGGTTTTTGTACCAGGGTAACTCTATCTCAGGAAAAGGTGTTTGGCAATGACTCTTCTGTTTCTATATTGTGAAATCCATTAAGGAGTATAGGTATTAGTTCTTCTTGGAAGTTCTGGTAGAATTCTGCATTGAAACCGTCCAGACCTGGGCTTTTTTTTTTGGTAGGGAGGATTTTGATAACAGCTTCTAATTCTTCGCAACTAACAGGTCTATTTAGATTGTTCAACTGGTCCTGGTTTAACTTTGGTATATGGTACTTATATAAAAAATTTCCATTTCTTTTATGTTTTCAAATTTTGTGGCATACAGGTTTTTGTAGTAAGATCTCATGATTCTCTGAATTTCCTCTGTATCTGTGGTTATGTCCCTGTTTTCATTTCTGATCTTATTCATTTGCGTGTTCTCTCTCTGTTGTTTGATTAGTTTGGATAGGGGTTTCTCGATCTTATTGATTTTCTGCAAGAACCCACTTTTTTATTTATTTATTTCTTTATTTATTAAAGATTTCTGATTCCTTCCCACCACAGCCTCCCATTTCCTTCCCCCTCCCCAATCAAGTCCCCCTTCCTCGCCAGCCCAAAGAGCAATCAGGGTTCTCTGCCCTGTGGGAAGTTCAAGGACCACCCACCTCCTTCCAGGTCTAGTAAGGTGAGCATCCAAACTGTCTAGGCTCCCACAAAGCCAGTACATGCAGTAGGATCAAAAACCCACTGCCATTGTTCTTGAGTTCTCAGTAGACGAACCAACATTTGTTTCGTTGATTTTTTGGATTGTTTTCTGTGTTTCTATTTCAGCACCCAGTTTGAATATTTCCATTCTTCTACTTCTTCTAGGAGAGTCTGCTTCTTATTTTTCTAGAGCTTTCAGGTAGGCTACTAAGTCTCCAATGTGTGCTTTCTCTGTTTTTTTTTTTAAAGTGGGCACTTAGTGCTATGAACTTCCCTCTTAGCACTGCTTTCATAGTGTCCCATAAGTCTGAGTATGTTGAGTTTTTATTTTGATTGAATTCAAGAAAGACTTTAATTTCTTTCTATATTTCTTCCTTGATCCAGTGTGGTTCAGTAGTTGACTGTTCACTTACCAAGAGTTTGTAGGTTTTCTGGGGGTAGCATTGTTGTTGAATTCTAACTTTAATCCACAGTGATCAGATAAGACACAGGTGGTTACTAAAATTTTTTTTCTTTCTCGACAAGTATCAGTATATTTATTTTTTTAAAACAAATTTTATTAAGAAAAAGAAAGAAGTTTCAACCTCCTCCCAGCCTCCCATTTCCCTCCCCCTCCTCCCACCCTTCTCCCGCTACCCCCACTCCTCTCCCCCTTCCTCTCCAGTCCAAAGAGTGGTTAGGGTTCCCTGCCCTGTGGAAAGTCCAAGGTCCTCCCCCCCCCCCCGCTGTCCATGTCTAGGAAGGTGAACATCCAAACTAGCTAGGTTCCCACAAAGCCAGAACATGAAGTAGGATCAAAACCCCATGCCAATTTCCTCGGCTTCTCATCAGTCCTCATTGTTCGCCATGATCAGAGAGTCCAGATTTATCCCATGTTTTTTCAGTCACAGTCCAGCTGGCCTTGGTGAGCTCCCAATAGATCAGCCCCACTGACTCAGTGGGTGGGTGCACCCCTCGTGGTCCTGACTTCCTTACTCATGTTCTCCCTCCTTCTGCTCCTCATTGGGACCGTGGGAGCTCAGTCCTGTGCTCCAGTGTGGGTCTCTGTCTCTATCTCCATCCATTGCTAGATGAAGTTTCTATGGTGATATGCAAGATATTCGTCAGTATTGCTATAGGATAGGGTCATTTCAGATTCCCTATCCTCAGCTGCCCAAGGAACTTACTGGGAATATCGCCTTGGACTCCTGAGAATCACTCTAGCTCCAAGTCTCTTGCCAACCCTAAGGTGGCTCCTGTAACTAAGATTTGTGCTTCGCTGCTCCCCTATGCAACCTTCCTTTATCCCAATCATCCTGTTTCCCCAAGTTCCCCCCATTCTCCCCTTCTCACTTTTCTCTCCCCATCTCCCCTTACGCCCATCCCACCCCACCGCCAAGATCCCAATTTTTTCCCCAACAATTTTGTCTACTCCCCATAGCCAGGAAGTTAACTATATGTTTTGCTTTCGGTTCACCTTCTTATTTAGCTTCTTTAGGATCACCAATTATAGACTCCATGACCTTTATTTATGGCTAGAAACCAATTATGAGTGAGTACATCCCATGTTCATCTTTTAGGGTCTGGGTTACCTCACTCAGGATAGTGTTTTCTATTTCAATCCATTTGCATGCAAAATTCGAGAAGTCATTGTTTTTTACCGCAGCTTAGTACCCTAAAGTATATATATTCCACACTTTCTTCATCCATTTTTCCATAGAAGGACATCTAGCTTGTTTCCAGGTTCTGGCTACTACAAATAATACTGCTATGAACATAGTTGAACAAATGCTTTTGTCATATGAAAGGGCATCTCGTGGGTATATTCCCAAGAGTGGTATTACTGGGTTCAGGGGTAGGTTGATCCCGAATTTCCTGTGGAATCGCCACACTGATTTCCAAAGTGGTTGCAAAAGTTTGCATTCCCACCAGCAATGGATGAGGGTACCCATTCTTCCACAACCTCTCCAGCAAAGGCTATCATTGGTGTTTTTGATTTTAGCCATTCTGACAGGTGTAAGATGATATCTCAAAGTTGTTTTGATTTGCATTTCCCTGATCGCTAAGGATGTTGAACATGACCTTAAGTGTCTTTTGGCCATTTGAACTTTTTCTGTTGAGAATTCTCTGTTCAGTTCAGTGACCCATTTTTTAACTGGGTTAATTAGCATTTTAAAGTCTAGTTTCTTGAGTTCTCTATATATTTTGGAGTTCAGACCTTTGTCTGTTGCGGGGTTAGTGAAGATCTTCTCCCAGTCAGTAGGTTGCCTTTTTTTCTTAGTGACAGTATCCTTTGCTTTACAGAAGCTTCTCAGTTTTAGTAGGTCCCATTTATTCAATGTTGCCCTTAATGTCTGTGCTGCTGGGGTTATACATACGAAGCGATGTCCTGTGACCATCTGTTGTAGGGTACTTCCCACTTTCTCTTCTATCAATTTCAATGTGTTCAGACTTATATTGAGGTCTTTGATTTATTTGGACTTGCGTTTTGTGCATGGTGATAGATATGGGTCTATTTTTATTCTTCTACAGGTTGACATCCAGTTGTGCAGCACCATTTGTTGAAGATGCTCTCTTTCTTCCATTCTATACTTTTAACTCCTTTATCCCAAATCAGGTGTTCGTAGTTCTGTGGGTAAAAATCTGGGTCTTCTATACGATTCCATTGGTCGACGTCTCTGTTTTTATGCCAGTACCACGCTGTTTTTCAGTAATGTAGCTCTGTAATAGAGTTTGAAGTCAGGGATGGTAATGCCTCTAGAAGTTCCTTTATTGTGTAAGATTGTTTTGGCTATCCTGGGTTTTTTTATCCAAATAAAGTTGATTATTGTCCTCTCGAGATCTGTAAAGATTTTTTTTTTCTGTGAAGAATTTTGATGGGGATTGCACTGAATCTATAAATTGCCTTTGGTAGAATTGCCATTTTTACTATGTTGATATTCCTAATCCAAGAGCAAGGGAGATCCTTCCATTTTCTGGTATCCTCTTCAATTTCTTTCTTCAATGCCTTAAAGTTCTTGTCAAATAAATCTTTCACTTCCTTGATTAGAGTTACCCCAAGATATTTTATGTTGTTTGTGGCTATCGTGAAAGTTGATGCGTCTCTGATTTCCATCTCTGCTTCCATGTCCTTTGTGTATAAGAGGACTGTCTGGGCACTGGGGCTGAATCCTGAGGGTAACCCGGTAGACTGGGGTTCCTTTGTTTCAATAGCCTGCCTGCACCAAGCAAGGTAGGTGCTTTCTTTACGAGCTACCCAACCAGCATGGAGATCTGATCCTGGCACCAGAAAAGCCATCATTGGGGTGAGTTTCCGACCCGCGGCAGCAGCTCGGGACACAGAACTCAGAAGTTCCTCATCCCCCCTATACTTTCTGGGCTTCCTCCAGGGTCTGTACTCCCTGCATACTGCCTCTCTCTTCCTATCCTACCCAGCTTGCAACCATAATCCTCCCCCCTTCTGCCTCCCTTCCCTCTTTGGGCACATAGCATCACCCAGCTCAACCTGTCTGGGTGCTGGGGCCAAATCCTGGGGGCAACCTGGTGGGCAGGAGTTCCTTTGTTTCAATAGCCTGCCTGCACCAAGCAAGGAAGGTGCTTTGGTTACGAGCTACCCAACCAGAATGGAGATCTAATCTTGGAACCAGGAGAGCCATCATTGAGCACAGAGATCTGATCTCGGCATCAGGAGAGACATCACTGGAGCACCAGGAGAGCCATCACTGGTGCATGCCATCACTGGTAATGTACATCAGTAGGCAAGGAGACCTGATCCTGTAAAAGAAGATCCATAGGGGAGCATTCGGGGGAACAGATGGGCAGGAAACAATGCAAGAATTCACCCAACAATCTGAAAAGCAACATGAAACCACCAGAACCCAGAGACCTCACAACAGGAGGACATGAACACCTTAATCAAGATGAAGCAGAAAAAATTGACTTTATGAAAGTGATTGATGTCCTTAAACAGCATGTAAAAAGTGGCCTTATAAAAATTGATGAGAAGTATAACAGAAAGTTTGAAGAATTGAATAAATCAGTGAATAATACCCAAGGAAACCAAGGAAAAACAATCAAACAAATAATGGAAACAGTTCAAGACTTGAAAACTGAAATGGAGGAAAAGAAGAAAACAAAAACAGAGAGCAGACTGGACATGGAAAATCTAGGTAAACTAATAGAGACTACAGAAACAAGCATAACCAACAGAATACAAGAGATAGAAGAAAGAATATCAGACACTGAAGATACCATAGAGAAAATAAACACACTGATCAAAGAAAACAGCAAGTCCAACAAACTTTCATCACAAAACATTCAGGAAATCTGGGACACAATAAAAAGACCAAACCTAAGAATAATAGGAGTAGAAGAAGGAGTAGAAGTGCAGCTCAACGGTCCAGAAAATATATTTAATAAAATTATAGAAGAAAACTTTCCCAACCTAAAGAAAGATGTACCTATGAAGGTTCAAGAAGCATACAGAACACTGAGTAGGCTGTATAAAAAAAATAAACATCCACTCGCCATATAATAATCAAAACACAAAGCATACAGAATCAAGAAAGAATATTTAGAGCTGTAAAGGAAAAAGGCCAAGTTACTTATAAAGGTAAACCTATCAGACTTACACCTGACTTCTCTATGGAAACCATGAAAGCCAGAAGGTCCTGGATAGATGTACTGCAAAAACTAAGAGACCATGGATGCAAGCCCAGACTACTATACCCAGCCAAGCTTTCATTCACTATAAATGGAGAAAACAAAATTTTCCAGGATAAAAACAAATTTAAACAATACGTAGCCACAAACCCAGCCTTACAGAAAGTAATAGAAGGAAAATCTCTAACCAAGGAGTCCAACAATGACCACAATAACTCAGACATCTAGAGACCCGTCACCAGCGCAACTCAAAGAAGGGACGCACACGAACTCTACTACTAAAGAAGTGACCGGAGTTAACATCCCCTGGTCATTAATATCACTTAATGTCAATGGGCTCAACTCACCTATAAAAAGGCACAGGCTAAGAGATTGGATACGAAAACAGGATCCAACATTCTGCTGTTTACAAGAAACACACCTCAACCACAAAGACAGACACATACTCAGAGTAAAGGGCTGGGAAAAGGCTTATCAAGCAAATGGACCTAAAAAAAGCAGGTGTGGCCATACTTTTTTCTAACAAAGTTGACTTCAAACTTAAATCAATCAGAAGAGATGGAGAGGAACATTTTATGCTCATAACAGGAACAATTCATCAGGATGAAGTCTCAATCCTGAAATCTATGCCCCTAATATAAAAGCACCCACGTATGTAAAAGAAGCATTACTAAAACTCAAGGCAGCCAACAAAACATACACACTAATAGTAGGAGACTTCAACACTCCTCTCTCACCAATGGACAGGCCAATAAGACAAAAACCTTGTAGTGATATAAGAGCGGCAGGGCTGCGTTCCAGCAGCCCTGGCTCCCACATGACAGGCTTATGCCCGAAATAATTACACAGAAACTGTATTTTTTTAAACACTGCCTGGCCCGTTATCTGTAGCCTCTTATTGGCTCTTACATGTTGACCTAACTCATTTCTAATATTCTGTGTAGCCCACAAGGTAGCTTACCAGGGAGGATCTTAACCTGCGTCTGTCTGGAGTGGGAGAACCATGGCGACTCCTCACTCAGCTTCTTTATCCCAGCATTCTCTTCTGTTTACTCCAGCCACCTATGTTCTAACCAATAAAATGGGCCAAGGCAGTTTCTTTATTATAATTAACCAATGTCCTTCCTCCATCAAAACCTAACAGAAATAAGAGAATTAATGGAGGTAATAAACCAAATGGACTTAACAGACATCTATAGAATATTCCAACCAAATAGGAAAGAATAAACCTTCTTCTCTACAGCTCATGGAACCTTCTCGAAAATTGACCACATACTCGGTAACAAAGCAAACTTCCACAGGTACAAAAAAATATTAGTAACCACCTGTGTCTTATCAAATCACCATGGATGAAAGTTAGAATTCAACAACAATGCTACCCCCAGAAAGCCTACAAACTCATGGTAACTGAACAGTCAACTACTGAACCATGCCTGGATTAAGGAAGAAATATAGAAAGAAATTAAAGTCTTCCTTGAATTCAATGAAAATAAAGAAACAACATACTCAAACTTATGGGACACTATGAAAGCAGTGCTAAGAGGAAAGTTCATAGCACTAAGTGCCCACTTAAAGAAAACAGAGAAAGCATACATTGGGGACTTAACAGCACACCTGAAAGCTCTAGAAAAAAAAAGAAGCAGACTCACCTAGGAGGAGTAGAAGACTGGAAATAATCAAACTGAGGGCTGAAATCAACAAAATAGAGACACAGAAAACATTCAAAAGAATCAATGAAACAAAAAGCTGGTTCCTGGAGAAAATCAACAAGATTGATAAACCTCTATCCAAACTAATCAAATGGCAGAGAGAGAATATGCAAATTAACAAGATCTGAAATGAAAAGGGGGACATAACCACAGACATAGAGGAAATTCAAAGAATCATTAGATCTTACTACAAAGGCCTGTATGGCACAAAACTGGAAAATGTAAAAGAAATGGACACGTTTTTAGATAAATACCATATACCAAAGTTAAACCAGGACCAGGTGAACAATCTAAATAGACCTGTTAGTCAAGAAGAATTAGAAGCTGTTATCAAAATCCTCCCTATCAAAAAAATCCAGAACCAGATGGTTTCAATACGGAATTCTACCAGAACTTTCAAGATGACCTAATACCTATACTCCTTAATGTATTTCACAATGTAGAAAAGACGGGTCATTGCCAAATTCTGTTTATAAAGCTACAGTTACTCTGATAACAAAATCACACAAAGATTCAATCAAGAAAGAGAATTACAGGCCAATATCACTCGTGAACATCAACGCAAAAATCCTCAAGAAAATACTGGCAAACCAAATCCAAGAACACATTAGAAAAATTATCCATTATGGTCAAGTATGCTTTATCCCAGAGATGCAGGGCTGGTTCAACATACGAAAATCTATCAATGTAATTCATCACATAAATAAACTGAAAGAAAAAAAAACATGATCATTTCATTAGATGCTGGAAAAGCATATGACAAAATTCAACATCCCTTTAAGATAAAGGTCTTGGAGAGATTAGGGATACAAGGGTCATACCTAAATATAATAAAAGCTATTTACAGCAAACCGACAGCTAACATCAAATTAAATGGAGAGAAACTGAAAGTCATCCCACTAAAATCAGGAACACGACAAGGCTGTCCACTCTCTCCATATCCTCTTCAATATAGTGCTTGAAGTTATAGCAATAGAAATAAGATAACATAAGGAAATCAAGGGGATTCAAATTGGAAAGGAAGTAGTTAAACATTCGTTATTTGCAGATGATATGATAGTGTACATAAGCAACCCCAAAAACTCCACCAAAGAACTCTTACAGCTGATAAACACCTTTAGTAACTTGGCAGGATACAAGATCAAATCGAAAAAATCAGTTGCCCTCCTATACACAAAGGATAAAGAAGCAGAGAGGGAAATGAGAGAAACATCACCTTTCACGAAAGCCACAAATAGCATATATCTTGGGGTAACTAACCAAGATCTATTTGACAAGAACTTTAAGTCTTTGAAGAAAGAAATTGAAGAGGATAACAGAAAATGAAAGGATCTCCCTTGCTCTTGGATTGGGAGGGTCAACATAGTAAAAATGGCAACTCTACCAAATGCAATTTATAGATTCAATGCAATCACCATCAAGGTCTCATCAAAATTCTTCACAGATCTTGAGAGGACAATAATCAACTTTATATGGAAAAAAACAAAAAAAAAAACCAGGATAGCCAAAACAATCTTACACAATAAAGGAACTTCTGGAGGCATTACCATCCCTAACTTCAAAGTCTAGTACAGAGCTACAATATTGAAAACAGCTTGATATTGGGATAAAAACAGAGAAGTCAATCAATGGAATAGAATAGAAGACCTAAATTTTAACCCTCCATTCTATGAACAACTGATTTTTGATAAAGGGGCTAAAAGTATTCAATAGGATAAAGAAAGCATCTTAAACAAATGGTTCTGGCATAACTGAATGTCAACCTGTAGAAGAATGAAAATAGATCCATATCTATCACCATGAACAAAACTCAAGTCCAAATGGATCAAAGACCTCAATATCAATCTGAACACACTGAACCTGATAGAAGAGAAAGTGGGAAGTACCCTACAACAGTTGGGCACGAGAGATTGTTTCCTATGTATAACCCCAGCAGCACAGACATTAAGGGCAAAATTGAATAAATGGGACCTCCTGAAACTGAGTAGCATCTGTAAAGCAAAGTACAATGTCACTAAGAAAAAAAGGCAACCTACTGACTGGGAGAAGATCTTCACCAACCCTGCAACAGACAAAGGTCTGATCTCCAAAATATATAAAGAACTCAAGAAACTAGACTTTAAAATGCTAATTAACCCAATGTAAAATTGGGGCACTGAACTGAACAGAGAATTCTCAACAGAAGTTCAAATGGCCAAAAGACACTTAAGGTCATGCTCAACCTCCTTAGTGATCAGGGAAATGCAAATCAAAACAACTTTGAGATACTATTGTACACCTGTCAGCATAGCCGAAATCAAAAAAAAAAAAACACCAATGATAGCCTATGCTGGAGAGGATGTGGAGTAAGTGGAACACTCATTCATTGTTGGTGGGAATGGAAACTTGTGCAAATAATTTGGAAATCAGTGTGTCGGTTTCTCACGAAACTGGGAGTCAACCTACTTCAAGACTCAGCAATGCCACTCTTGGGAATATACCCAAGAGATGCCCAATCATACTACAAAAGCATTTGTTCAACTATGTTCATAGTAGCACTATTTGTTAGAGCCAGAATTGGAAACAACATAGGTGCCCCTCAATAGAAGAATGGATAAAGAAGGTATGGCAATATACACTTTAGAGTTTTACTCAGCGGTAAAACTAAATGTCATCTTGAAAAATGCAAGCAAATGGATGGAAATGGAAAACAGTTTAGTAAGTGAAATAACACAGCCTCAAAAAGATGAATATGGTATGTACTCACTAATATGTGGATTCTAGCCATAAATAAAATCCTTTGAGCCTATTATTCGTGATCCTAAGGAAGCTAAATAAGAAGGTGAACCAAAAGAAAAACATTTAGTTATGCTCCTGGATATTGGAAGTAGACAAGATTGCCAGGCAAAGGTTGGGAGCTCAGGGGTAGGAGTGGGTTGAGGGGAAGGGGAGATGTTGAGAGAGATGAGAGAAGGGCAGAATTGGGAAAAGCTTGAGGGAATGAGATGGTTGAGATGGAGGATGGGTGGGTATGGGATCAGGGAATTAGATATCTTAATTAAGGGAGCCATTTTAGGATTGGCAAGAGACTTGGCTCTAGAGGGGTTCCCAGGTGTCCAAGGAGATGTCCCTAGGTAGGTCTTTGGGCAGCAGAAGAGAGGGTGCCTGAACTTGCCTTCTTCCATAGCCACACTGATGAATATCTTGCATATCACCATAGAACCTTCATCCAGCAATGGATGGGGACAGAGACCCACATTCGAGCACTGGACTGACCACCCCAGGTTCAGATGAAGACCAGAAGGAAGGAGAACGTGAGCAAGAAAGTCAGGACCAGGAGTTATGCGGCCACCCACTGAGATGGTGTGACTGATCTAATGGGAGCTCACCAAGGCCAGTTGGACTGGGACTGAATAAGCATGTGATCACACTGGACTCTGAATATGGCTGACAATGTGGGCTGAGAAGATAATGATAAAGGTACTGGGTTTTCATTCTACTGCATGTACTAGTATTTTGGGCACCTAGACTGTTTGGATGCACACATTACTAGACCTGGTTGGAGGGGGGAGGGCCTTGGACTCCTACCAGACAGGGAACCCTGATTTCTCTTAGGACTGGAGAGGGAGGGTGAAGAGAAGTAGGGGGAGTTAGAGGGAAATGGAAGAAAGGGAGGGGGTAGAAATTAAGAAAGAAAGAAAGAAAGAAAGAAAGGAAGGAAGGAAGAAAGAAAGAAAGAAAGAAAGAAAGAAAGAAAGAAAGAAAGAAAGAAAGAAAGAAAGAAAGAAAGAAAGAAAGAATTCTCAGGGAACAATTCATGAGGACACCTTCCTGGAAAGAGAAATATCAGGGTCGCTAGGAGGCAGCAGATGTAATGGCTTTACCTCAGGAATACTCGCAGTCTACTGGTTCCTCCGAATATGCAGAGAGAACATTGAGAGAAACATTTTACAGAGTCTTAACGTGGGAAATGGAAAAAGGATTGAAGTCATACAACAAAGGTCTCATGTCTTATTAATCTTCCTGAGTAACTAGAAAGATTGGTCTGAAAAGAGGAACAATGTTTTTCCATGATGTATCCATGAGCCAGAAACAGCTTGGCCTCCTGGAATTCTTAATATAAATTCTGGTTTTTCCCAACACTGCTATACAGGCATTGCTGGAAATACCCTATTTAGCTTCAGTCACTAAACCAATGATCTTACCTTTCACAATGTATCTAAGTATCAAGGTAAGTTTTCTGTTTTTCTTTGAGGTCACAGCTCTTTTTATTTGCTTAAACTGTGACTTAGAAATACTCTTCCCTCAGACCTTACCAAATGAAGCATGATACAGCAATGTACATTTAAAAACAGTTTTATGCTTCCCATAATCAGGAGGATAGCTATATGTTTTTCTCTGCGATCACCTTCTTATTTAGCTTCTTTAGGAGATCAAATTATAGACTCACTGACCTTTATTTATCTCTAGAAACCAATTATGAGTGAGTACATCCCATGTTCATCTTTTTGGGTCTGGATTACCTCACTCAGGATAGTGTTTTCTATTTCCATCCATTTGCATGCAAAGTTCGAGAAGTCATTGTTTTTTACCGCTGAGTAGTATTCTAATGTGTATATATTCCACACTTTCTTCATCCATTCTTCCATTGAAGGACATCTAGGTTGTTTCCAGGTTCTGGCTATTACAAATAATGCTGCTATGAACATAGT